>NC_134874.1:56128010-56179385 GCF_049852395.1 Peromyscus maniculatus bairdii
CAGGGGAGGTAGGAGCAAGGGAAGGTTTTTCACAGGAGTGAGGGTGTCTTGGGCCCCTGATCCCTGGGCAGTGGAAGCAGAAGCCGATGCTGTGCATGTACAGGGGGCTCTGGCTGCTGCTCCCCCCAGCTTCCACCCTCCCAGTGCACTGTCGGTCTGAACCCCTGGTCCTCTTTGCTCATCACTAGGCCTTTCCACAAACCTTTCTCCTGGCTCAGGAGAAGCACTTAGCTTTTTGTGGGTTCCTACACACACACTGTTTCTCTCTCTCTCTCTCTCTCTCTCTCTCTCTCTCTCTCTCTCTCTCTTTCTCTCTCTCATAATTAAGTATATAACCAATCAATCTTAGCTAGATATGGTGGTACAAGCTTTTAATCCCAACACTAGGGAGGCAGAAGGAGGCAGATCTCTGTGAGTTTGAGGACAGCCTCGTCTACACAGTGAATCCCAGGTCAGCCAGGGTTACATTAGCAAGACCCTGTCTATAAAACAAAAACAAAAATAAAAGTAAAACCCTTAACTTTACAAGAAGGGAAATTGTGGTCATGATGCCTGTTCAATCCTGAGTATGTGCTACCTTCAGGGATGTTAATAAGATGGGCCCTTCCAAGGGAAGCTGGGAGAAATTTCTAGAACATGTCATTTGAGCAGTGGTCAAGGAGACATAGGCAGGGAGGCTAGAGATAAAGTCGTGGCGTTTGTGAGTGTACAGTCATTGTTCTTGAGGGGTTATCAGAGCCGTGAAGAGGAGGTTGTAAGAGAAGTCCAGGACTTGGCTCAGCAGGTAAATAGAAGGACCTCACTCCCCTGCTCTCCTTACAGGGCCGGGGACCAAATCCAGGGCCCTGTGCGCATCAGACATCCCACGGTCTACTGCTGGATTGAACCCGGGGACTTGAGTGGCTGAAATAAGCAAGACCTTGCCTGTTGTTGTTCTAGAAGGCTGATTCATTTCTGATCAACAAAGCTGTAAGGTACTACCTGGTCTGGGCACTCATCAGAACTCCCGGCAAGGGATATGGAAGGGTGTTCTTAGACCGAGGAGCCTGACTGTCCCAAGAAGACGTCAAAGGAGGTTTGTTTGTCTATTTTTAATTCCAGCAATGGAGAAGGGTTTGATAAGATCATCAGCTGCTTGTAAACAAGCTCTGTGTTGTATATCGATGGGGCTTTTACTCCAACAACCACGCTTAGTGTGTCCTGCCTTTTTATTTTATTTAATTAATTAATTAATTAATTAATTAATTAATTAATTAATTAATTTATTTTGTGGGAAGAATGCCGAGTTCCCCTCCTCTCACTCTTCCTGGCGCTCCAGCCCTCTTGTTCAGTCTTGACTGTTTAAGCTGTTGGCCGGGAGACAGTGCGTTCCTGAATAGGGGCAAGAAAGAAACGTCAAGAGAATGTAGCTGATAACACGAGAGAGTGTCTGGTTTTGCCAGGCAAGCAGGAGATGAAATGTCCTTTTGTACATGGGCAGGAAGCAAGCAGATAGTCCACTGCGAATAGCCTTTCATACATACCAAACGTGTTGAATTTGATCTCCCCCATCAGTAGGATCTAGTGAACCTCTTTCATGAGTGACTTGAAGTGTCCTGTAGCCCATTATTGAAAGGTGTTAGCACTTTCGGGAGAAGGGCTAGGTCTCACTCCTTTATTCTCCACATCAAAGTGAAATTGAAATCACCAATGAAACAGTTTGTATCATTTTTAAATTCTTTATAACAATAATAATAAAAAAAACAACTAATGCAACCGACAGAAGTAGCAGTGAGGAAATTGCTGGCGTAATTAAAAGCCTGGGACATTTTCAAAGGAAGAGTCGGAGGAACTTACGGAGGAGGACCACAGCACACAGACCTAAGTTAGGTTCAATTACGAGTCCATTAGTCTTAGATAATTGAGCAATTTTTCAGCATTGTCGATGCACATCTTAGGTTATAAATTGTTTTGGCTGTCAGTCAAATACCTGTCTGGCTTCATAAACTCATTGTGGGATCATTTCTGGCAACAGGTTCCTAAGTGTCTCCTTGAGTATTTAAAAATATCAAAATGCCTTTTGAAAACAACATATTAAACTAAACCTTTGCGGGATGTACATGGGGCGCCCCCCCCTCAAGTCAGTAGTGCCCCATCCCTGGTCTTCTCCTGCAGTGGCCATGTGTGTTTCCTGTGCCTGTGGCAGGCTCCACACCCCTCCAGCATCGTGAACCTCTTGGCTTCTTGCTTGGTTGGCCCGCGCGCCAAGCCCCTCCAGCTGTAGGCTTCCCCAATGACAAGCTCTCCCCAGCCCAGACACCTGCCGCTGCTTAAGGGCCGTACCTTCGTGGAAGATGTGTGGGCGTGACAAGGGCTCGGAGGAGAGGCAGAGGGACAGTTTGAAGCTGTGGGTGTGTCTCAAACTGACTAGTGCTGGAGAGTTCGTGGAGGAGAATGATAATTACCTGGAGTGGCTGGCCATTCCGTGCATGATTTTCGGTAGGAGAATCTAAGCGCGGCGCAAGGAGGCAGAGCGCAGGAGCCCTGACCCTAGTGGAGGAGTATGGGGAAATCAGAACCGGGTGGGGAAGCCCGCAGGTGAGCTGCGGTTCATAGCGGCCTCTCTTTTCTCCTGGGCCACGAAGGAGAGAGGAATCCGGCTCGCTTGGGCTCTGCGGCGGCGGCTGGCGGCTCCCGGTGCCTAAGTGGAGCTGCGTGTGGTGGTGGCCCAAAACTCTTAGCAGTGAGGCAACTCGGGTTGCGCAACCTTCCCTGCCGGAGATTTAGTCTAGTCCTTCAGGAAGAGCCTCTGGTCCCATTTAGGAGCTATTTTATCATGGGCATCAGGCAGGTTCCAATGAGCTATTTTTCAAACCTGCATTATTTACAAGGACAAGACTGGGCTGCTCCGTGGAGGCCGGGACGACTTCAGCCTTTGAGTTAATGGATACATAATTGAGGAACAACGTGGAATTAGTGTCATCGTAAATGATCTAGTGCCTCAAGTTAATTTCACCCGTTTTTGTTCCAAGAACATTCAGGTCAGTCATCTTGGCCGGCCAGCTCCAACCAAAAAAGATTTCTTTTCCATCCGGCATTTCAGACACAGAGTTCAAGTTCTTGGCCCTTACGAGTTGCAGGAGCATGTTTCACGCCTTGTCTTTTTAAAAAGGTAACATGTTATTCCTTGTTTTGCTTCTAGGAAGCAGAGGGTTGAGGAAATGACTTGGGCGGGTGCATTAATGCAGCCGAAAAAGACACAGACTCCCTCCCCTGGGACCTGCACGGCCCGCACTCTTTCCGAAGGTGCCTGGCAAAGCGTCCTTCCCCCCCCCCCCCCCCCCCCCGACACTCCGGGTCCAAGTGCCTTATGCAGAGGGTCTCTGGCGCCTTCCTTCGCCGTCTGGGGACAGTCTGGCCGGGTCAGAGACCACCGAGACCGCTCCGGAGAGGGCCCGACTGCGCCTCGTTCCTCGGTGCCAGGGACCCTGTCGCAGAGGCGCGGCCAGCTTCCCTAGGATAAGACTTCCCGCCCCAGGGGCAGGGCGGTGCACTTAGCCGGTCCCCTCCTCAGTTTCGGGCGGTCACCAGAGCTGAGTAAGCCCGGTGGAGGGAACCGGGCAAGGATTTCCTGAGAGCGATGGGCAGGGGGGGCGGGGACAGGAGGGCACGGAGCAAGGACCCTGAACCTGAGAACCTGCCGGGGGACCCGCGCGTCCAGCGCCTCCGCACGCGCGCTCCTGCTCCGGGCCATCCGCCCTCGCCGGCCCCCGCCCCTCCGGGAGGAAGAAGAGGGTAGGTGGGGAGGCGGATGAGGGGTGGGGGACCCCTTGACGTCACTGGAAGGAGGTGCCGGGGTAGGAAGTGGGCTGGGGAAGGTTATAAATCGCCCCCGCCCTGGGCTGCGCTTCAGCGAGGTCCGCAGGAGGCTCGGAGCGCGGCGGCGGACACTCCCCGGCAGTAGTGGCAGCGGCGGCGGCGGCGGCGGCGGCGGCTCGGAGCGGGCTCCGGGACTCAAGCGCAGCGGCGAGCGGACGCCGGACGGCCAAGATCCCCCTGGGCTGCAGGCGCGGAGCAAGGCTCTCGGGGCGCCAGGCAGGAGCGCGAGGGGACCGGCTCGGGCGGCTGCGCTGTCGGCCTCGGAGAGCGCGGGCATCGGGCCAGCAGGCCGCGTCGCTCTCACCATGGTCAGTTGCTGGGACACCGCGGTCCTGCTGTGCGCACTGCTCGGCTGTTTGCTTCTCACAGGTGAGGCGCGCCAGAGACCCTGAGTCGGAGCTCGGCGGGGATGGGCAGCCGCGGGGTGTTCCGGGGGAGCGAGGCTGCAGCCCGGGAAGCGAGCTCCGGCGGGAGCCGGGGACACTTGTTGCAGCCGGCACTCCTGGGGACACACACTTTTTTTTTTTAACCTCCCGGAATGGGTGCCGCTGGAAGTGGCTGCCCTGGGCCGGCGGGCATCACCGTCCAGACTCTCCTTAGCTCCACGCTGGGGTCACAGTCGGGTTGCCGGTTGCAGCTGGAGCCGCTAGTCCCCTGTCCCGCTCCTGGGTAGGGTCTCCTTCCCTAGACTCTGGGTGAGCAGATCGCCACACGCGTGGACCTTTCTGGCATCCAGAGCCTTCTCCCAGGCGGTGGCTGGGTCCTCAAGGACTATCTGGAGCAAGCAAGACGTCGGAGAGGCTGCCGGGGGCTGGACAGAGGAGGGGGGCGTTAGAGATGCTGGTAACTGTCCATGCTCTCGCGCCACTAGAGCAAAGGAGGAGCACCAATTTGGGGAGGGTCGCGTGCCGGCGGCGGCGGCGAGCAGACAGAGCCCAGAAGAGGGCCAGCTCTGATTCCCGGACCCGCTTGGGACCGTCCCAGGGAAGTCGGGGAAACGCTCTGCCAGCGCGGGTTCTTCCCAGCGGTTCGCTGGGCTCCGTCTCCCGGTTTGGGCCTCTGTGGGAGCGGGCCGGGTGCGAGGTCCCCCCGGGTCGTCGGCGTGAGTGACCCAAAGCGACCCGGGCTGCTTAGGGTCTAGATAGCTTTAAGTTTCGGAATCGTTAAGTTCTGTCTTTAGGTTGTGAAACTAGAAAGGACTGACAGTTTGGACTAAGAGATGTGATTTCAGGAATTGTTGAGGTACGCGCACCTCCAAATCAGCCTCCTTTGGGATGTGAAAAACCCGCGGTGGGCCGATCAGGGACCAGCAGATTTTAGGAGCATTGACTGTGGAGACCGTTGTCATCCAGAGGTCAAAGCTGAGGTCCCAGCACAGCAGGCGGAGCGGCGAGAGGTCCGGTGCGGTCCCTTTCCGCGGAGCCAGATAGGAGAGCGCGAGAGCGCCTTTCTTTAAAGCTTCTTGGTTGAGAAGGGAGAGAGGAACTAGTCGAGTAGACTTGTAATGTCCCCAGAAAGAAAGGCAGCTGGGCTAAACGTGCTTTTTAAAGGCAGTAAAAATTAGCCTTTTGGGATGTCGAAGAGTGGACGTCGGTTCAAAATAAAGAGCAGGGCTAGGTAGTTAAAAGAGATTGAGATGGCGAAGTCAGAACTCGATGTGGATAGGCGCTAAAATAATGATGATATTAAATATTGTATTGTCTATTTCACGAATATTTTTTGAAAAGCTGCCTATATGAAAATATTATTGCTTAGAAAGTTTAAATACTGATTTATCATGTAAAAAGGCAAAACTAGAAACTTCGAACTTCCAAATTACAGAGGGAAAACCACATTTTATTGGATTTTCTGCCTCACTCACGTGTCTTTTTTACTTTTTATTTTTAAAGCGTACTTGGTTTTGGCTAAGCGTAATTTTATCTGTATAGTTTGAGAACAGCGGAGGCAGATGAAGCTGTACGGGAATGGGACAGGGTCTGACTGCGGGTTTATTAGGAGTCCCTTGCACCCCTGGCCAGGCGCTGAGCTCCGGGTGTTATATCCTCAGTACTTATTAGTTACAAATGCCGCCGTAATTCAGATACTTCCAGGTCCTCTCTGTATGGAGACCACTGTTTCTATAAAAGTTATCGTCTTCTGTTCAAGGTTCAAGGTTTAAGGCACCACACCCTTGATTAGAGCCGCTGGCTGGCTCTCTCTCTCTCTCTCTCTCCCTCCCTCTCCCCCCTCCCCTACTTTTCTTCAAGCAGCTGACATTTAGAGTTTGGAATTGGGGGGGGGAGAATATTCCCAATAGTAATTCTAAGTTAAAATGAAAATTATGCAAATAATACCATACAGGTATGAGGTCCTCAGGCCTAAAGCAGGGGGAAGTTGGTGAATTCTAATCAAGCATGGACATTGGCTGTGGAGCAAATTAAAGCCAGCCTGAACTACACAGGGAATCCCTCTCTCAATAAATAATAATACATATTCCCAAATTGAATATAATGCATTTCTCATATTACTTATATAGTATCATTTTACACAGTGATTTTTGTTGTTTTCTCCAAGGCTTATAGAGTCCTACTTTTCCAAAAATTGCATAATTTTAAATGATCATTATTTAGGACCCTTGGGGTCCATTTTGTTTTGTGGTCAATCATCTGATTGATCAACTGATCAATAATCTTGCAGATAAACTGTGAATTAGGTGGTTATCTAGTTTCTTTAAAAAGTGTGCAGTATTAACTTTTTTATGGTTTGAGAAGTCTTTAATAGGCTATCTAGTTTCTTTTCAAATGAACCTCAATTGGTACGTTTCTTCTAAAAATGCAGAAATTAGACAATAGAGTTGTTGTTTTTGTTTTTTGTTTTTCTGGACAGGGTTTCTCTGTGTAACAGCCCTGGCTGTGCTGGAACTCGCTCTGTAGATAGACCAGGCTGACCTGGAACTCTGAGATTTGCCTGCCTCTGCCTCCCCAATGCTGAGATTAAAGGTGTGCACCACTGCAGCCAGACCTAAAAATATGGTTGATTTCTAAAGCTCCTTTCCAAATAAAATTCAGTGAATGAATTCCAAGAAACAAACAGGAGGGATCTTTGTGTTTTCTCTGCTGCCCTCCATTCTTATGTATGTCAGTGCTAAGCCAGTTGACACCGTGGCTGGTGAGCTAGGCCTCTGCTATTCTGGTTTACACCTCATCTTCTTCTCTGGTAGAATGTACTAGACCCATTAATTAACTTGGCCTTTAGTGGGCTTCCTTTTGCAGGGGGTGAGCTGGTGGGGGAATCCCTCATCCACCAGATCATTAGCTTGGGCCTTTTCCCCCCAGCAGAATATGTAATTATGACAGAGACCAAGTCACATTAACCCTTCTGAGTACATCAGTCACCTTAAACCCCTATGTATCTCTTGGTTTTAATAAAAGTTAACATTTACTGGTTTTTGAAAATAGCTATGTTCTAAAACTGTTCTAGATTCCTACAAGGTTATTAAACCTCTTATCTGATAATTGAACCTATTATTTATTTATTTATTTATTTATTTATTTATTTATTTATTTATTTGTGGCTTCAAAAAGACAAACCAAATAATTACTTTTTCCCCCCTCTCCAAAACTATGGAGACATTTCTAAAATCCTTGAATGTGTATCATATAGAACCTGAAGTGATATATCACCAAAAGCCAAAAAAGGTTTTATAGGGACACCTAGCCGCCCATCCCTTCAAGAAAGTGATTCCCTGGAGGGAAATTACATAGTGTATATATAATATATAGGAGAATTGTGGCTGGCCTGTTCCCTGCCTGGTGCAGTTGAGCTAAGAGAGAACAGATAACAGAGTGAGTATGTTTGTGATGCTTTTAATTGAGTGGGGGAGTGAGCCTGAGGCTGGGAAGAGAGTGCGAGCAGGCTGCAGGCTGATGGGAGCGCGAACTGGTAAACTAAGTGAGGTAATCGCAGGTAAAAACCATTTTTCGGTGTACTTGATACTGTGCATAGAGGAGGGGAGGATAGGTGAGGATGGCCGCAGGCTCTGTTTATTTTAAGTAGAAATATGTTACTGTGAGCGGCCGAAAGCATTAAAACGTCTGGTGCGCTAGGTTTTGCTTAACCGAGCAGAACAGGCCATCCTGTGCGCCAGCCGCTGGCTTCCTTCTGCCCAGCGGCTCCTGAGGAAGGTGGCCCCTGCCAGACACTTTCCAGGACTGCTGTGAAGGCCGAATGCAGCGGGTGCCTTGGAGGCTGCGCGCTGATGATTAAATTGCTGGACTTTATACCAGACTGAAGGAAGGAAATGTGGGCAATGGAGTATTTGAGGGAAGGCTGGAGAGCAAGGCCCCTGACTAGCGCGCAGCACTGTCGGGGGTGTGGGGGGTGTTCATTAAGGAAACGGTTCTCCTCAGTCTGCTGAAGATAGTGGGCTCCATTTCCTGCATTGTTGCTGGGCGGATGTGGGGGGATGTCAAGAATTTCTGGGCATTTCCCATCCGCCTTTGCAAACCTGGATGCTTGAAGACCATTTCTGATGACTGCCCCTGTCTTCCACGTCAGGCTCCTTGGGAGGGAGACTTGTGTGTGTCTCTCTCTCTCACACACACATCCCTTGTGAGAGCTACAGGGGACCTCACTGACCCAGCTTCTGGAACTGAGAAAGCAATTTTGTGATATGTTCTCCGCTCTGCCATTGGCCGCGGGCAGACCCAGGAAGACACTGTGGGCCAACCCCCAGTCAACATCTCTTCTTCATTTTGTGTATTTCCTCTGCCACAGACGAGGGGGCTACACAGACGTTTGCTGAGTTTGCATTTCAACCCACACTTTTTCTAAACCATGATATCTATTTACTTATTTATAATAATGATATAATATATTAATACTAATACTATCAGAATTGTGGTGCTGGCATCTGTCACAGGCTGGACAAGGGCTCTACCACTGAGCCGCCTTCCCAACATCTTCTTTAGCTTGAGCTTGCCTTCTGTCAAAGCTTGAGGGGTGCAAATGAAGAACTTCAGAAAGATCACTGCCTAGAAACCCATGAACGTATTTGTGCCCAGATTAATTCTGCTCATCAGCCCTGGGTCAGCCCTGGGGCTCCCTCTTTGGGATGGCTGTGGTTGACGGTGCAATCTGTTTGGTCTCCCCACATTCTGCTCCATCAATGCTAATTCTGCTGCTGTCAAATTACCCTCCTTCCCATGGGCCTTCCTGCTGCTGGGCTGCCTGGCCTGCCCCCTGCAAGATCACTGGCTCCTTCCTCCCCACTTCCTCCCTACGGGGGAAACCCAGCAGGCAGGGCAGCTCCTCCTGGTAGCTCTGGACGAACCTGGCTTCTCCTGCCCTCCTGCAGCCTCAGGGTGTCTCTCACCTGCACTATTACCTGTGTCTTGGTTCTTTGATCCTTTCACAGTCCCCCCCTTAGAGCCAGGTAGGCATGAATTCCTGCCCCTTCGTGTGTTCTTGCCTCGCCCACTAGGCCTCTGCGATGTGGGATTATTGAATGGGATTGCTCTGGATAGCTATTCGCACGGTGAAACATCACATTTTACCCCAAAGATGTGTGATTATTTTCTCAGTTAAAGATGAAAAGAAAATTAAGGGCTGGAAAGATGACTCAGTGATTAAGAGCAGTTGCTCTTCCAAAGGCCAGAGTTCAATTCCAGCTCCCGGAAGATCCAATGCCTCCTAGCCTCTGAAGTTACCCACACACAGGGCTGACACTCAAACAGACATGTACACATCCATTTTTTTTAATTAAAAAATTAAATGCAAAGAAAGAACCAAATAATAACTGATAATAAAAATACAATCACTGAATTAAAAAAAAACGGATCCCTTCCTCCACCCCCACGCTGTACACACAGCACACCCCAACACTCCTCTCCATATGTGTTCTATGGCAGCAGTGCCAGGTATGCATGTACACGCATATGCACTCGCACTGGAGAACACACACACACACACACACACACACACACACACACACTGCATCAGAGTTGGTTACTGTCAAAATCCCCAGGGTCTTTTTATTTTCACATTTAAACTGGAGAAGCAGGGATTTTGGTGAAGAGCTTGTGGTCAGCTCCAGTGCCGGGGTCCGGTTTCTCTGCCCTCCCACCCTGGTGACAGCCTTTGGCTGTGTGACAGAGACAGAGGCCAGGCTCGCCACGAGCCTCTGCTGGCTCCCACCACGTAGGTTTGTGGCCAGTGGACTCCCGCATCCTATTTCTGGAAGTCTCTTTTCACAGCCTTAGCTGGGACCTCTAATCAAAGCAGACTGCCGCCGTTGTCATCCCAAGGAGGCCGTGACGAACCAATGTGTTGTAGACAAAATCAAATCTCAGAAAACATGCTATGGTGGAGAAGAGTACGGATGGCATTAACTAGCCAAGCTTTTAACCAGAAATGAAGCCCTCGGAGGCAACTGCTTCCAAACACTGGAATGAACCCCACTGCCTAAGTACCCTTTCCAGAATGTTTGGCTGTGAAGGGGGCGTCACTGCCTGGTGCCATGGCTGCCAGACCCCATGTTCTCCCTCTGGCTGGGAGGCCGGGGTGTTTTGTGTCTGCACTCTGCCTGAATCCACAGTAGCACAGTCCTGGCAAACACTTTGGTCTGCTCACAGATAGTCACACCGCTCCCAGGCACTTCTTGTCGGCAGGTCTTCTATCCTTCCATTGCGTGGGTGGGGTCTCCATGGGATTTCCTTTCAAGTCGCAGACCCACCCATGTGGTCTACAGAAGCAAAGTCATAACAATCGCCAGATTCCTTTGTGGCAAGAGGCCTCAAGTGAACCTGGAATGACCCAAAGGCCTTGCTTTTATCATACACAAATATAAAATCACACTGGAGGCCACTTTCAGCACAACCCCGGTGAGGACTTAGCCTGCCAGAGGCTCGCTGGGGACCCTTCATTTCGTTAGCGCTCTCACTGAGATTACCTCAGGAGCCTGTCAAAACTGGCCTACCAGCTCTGCAGGCCTGGCCAGCTCTACTCAGCGTTTTAGGTGGGACCCCAGCACTGATCATTTAAAAACTCCAGAGGATTCCGGTAGTCAGCTGAGATCCAGAGTTTCAGATGTGGGCTGGAGAGATGGCCCAGCAGCAGTTTAGAGCGCTCTGATCAGACTCCGGTCCTCAAGACCGCTCTGCAAGTGCTTTTCCAGCTGAGCACCGCACCGGACAGTGTGCTTTTCCAACAAGCTCTGCGAGAGGCTGATATTTCTGGCCTAGAAGGCATCCTGGGGATCACAGCCTAGGGCTTGTCCCCGGGGCCTGGCCATGTGGGAGGCAACTACCCAGGTGTTGATCTGGAACAGACACTAAATAAATCATGTCTAGTCTGAGCGGGAGGCAACTGTTTCTGAAGAATCCCAGTAGAAAGAGGACGTGTCGGTGAATTTGGACAGAGCCACCTAGAACCAAGGGCGAACCATGTACCCGCCCAAGGTGACAAAGCCAGCTGCCTTCCAAGATGGTCTGCTCTGGGGGTTGATGGCGGACGCTGCAAGCCAGAACTGAATGCAGATATAGACAACCAGCTAACAGCGCCTCCAATCCCCACCCTTCTTTACACGGCACTTAGACTTTTTTCTAGTTCCACAGTAGTCATGGTCAAACTATCAGCCCACCCAGGGCACCCAGAGAGCTGCAGTCCAATCCCACGCCATTCCAATGGGCCCAGCAAGATGCCATCTGAAGCCTCACAGACAGTTTGTTCACTAAGGAAACTCCCCGTCTTTGTCTCCTTGGCTGGGGTCGGTGTTCTTGACTACTTGCTAGAAACATAGGCTGATGTGTGATGGTGGGATCTTCATTGTCAGGAGTCACTGTCTGGTGGGAATGTGACCCGGGGATTCTCCTTGTGAGACACCAGACATCCAAGCAGCTTCCCTCCCCTTGAGAACACTGGGAATTCTCGGGTGTCTGTCGTGGTAACGGGTGGCATTGTCATCCTCAGACACAGAATGCACAGCCCCCAGCTTCTGCGGGGCGGAGGCCAATTGTATCTGCCACCCATGGCAGCATGGCAAGCTGTCCCCAGACTTGGTGGCCCATGTCAGTCTCAATACATCTTGGAATGCTGCAGGTTAGACATCTGGGGACTTTGCTGATGGATTTCCTTCAGGTCTCACCTGAGTCGCTTGGGCGGCCACAGTCCGTGGCAGTTTCACTGAGACCTAGGCACTGCCCCCCCAATCCCCCCCCATGGCCATTCCTCACTCAGTAGCGCAGCTGGGGCTCTCTCACACTGAGGCTGGAGCATGCCTACCGTTCACTGTACAGACTGCAAAATGTCTGAATTCTGACATCACTCTGCCACATTCTATTGCTCGAAGCTAGTCCTGGCCTGGATTCCCCGGGCCGGGGAGACAGCCTTTTCTGAGGGGAGGGGCCACACACCGCCTGACGCTTCCACTTGGCTTTTCTGTCTTGACTGGAGCTTGGCCAAGCAAATTAATAGTCACTAATAAACAATAATGAGTGCTAAATAATGTCTTGGCCCTTCCCTTCCAACAGTACTCGGGAATGACGCTATACTGACCTATGGGACGAGGATCCCATTCATAAATCTTGTTCCTAGCACACAGGCCAGGGTGAGCCTGGCATGCCGAGCTGGCACAGCAGCCTCTTAGGATTACTGTGATTCCAGGGAGGGAGTCAGCTGGTCCTGGAATCCACGTGTTACTGCTGCCTCTGCCTCTTCCTCCTTTTCCTCTTCCTCCTCCTCCTCCTTTTCCAGACAGGGTTTCTCTCTGTAGCTCTGGCCGTCCTGGAACTCACTCTGTAGCCCAGGCTGGCCTCAACTCACAGAGATCCGCCTGCCTCTGCCTCCTGAGTGCTGGGATTAAAAGCGTGTGCCACCATGCCCGACAGCTCTGGTTTCTTGAGATCTTAGCTTGTGGGACCTTGACCCTTGACCCTCTCCTCTAGAGACAGAGGAGCTTGTGTATATGGTGGGGGGCAGTAGCCTGCACCCCAGCTGTATCTCACTTCACTCTGTCCCAGACTTACAGCGCTGAGTGACTTCACCAACCGAGCAGTCTGACTCCATCCTCGTGGCTACCACATCGATGCCACGTGGAAACAGGGTGCAGGGGCTCTCCTTGGGGCACACCGAGCTTCTAGGAAAGTGATGGCTGTGGGTAAACAGACCACTCGCCTTCAGTGGTGTGTAAAGCTGGAGTTGTTTGAGCCCTTCCGTCAGACACCAAATGCCCTCTTGGCGTGTTGCAGTCTAACTGAGAGGCAGAGGAGGAAGAGCCTTCCTAGGTTTGCAGGGGGTGGTGGTGTTTGTCTTCCCCGGGCCTCCAGTCAGTCTGTCCTTGGAGTGTTGCCATCCTCAAGGAATGTGAGAAGCCACTGCTACTCCATCTTCAAGTGGCCTTGGGAGATTTCACTGCTGTGTGTTAAAGACACAGTTGAGGTCTCAATTAAGGCAGGATTTTCTTCCTGTGGGTTTTCTTATCATGGATAATCAAGAACACTCACAGAAATGTCAGAATAGGATCCCCAAAGCCATTAGGAATATGGCATGGCATGCCCTTCCAAACTGTTCTCCTAGATAGGGCCTTAAACCCGTTGAGAGTACCAAGGATCACTGGCTGAGGGGGGCAAGGGATTCTAGCCAAACTCTCCTGAGGAGGGTGGGCAGTGAAAGCCGGGGCTGTTCTCAGACAGTTTCCAGGGATCCCTTGCTCCTCCAGCATCCTCTGTATCCCACATACTCCGAGACTTGGTGCTTCCCAGGGGTGAAGTGGGAAAGGCTAGGGGCGTGTCCAGAAGCGTATCGTACCATGAAGGCAGATGCTCTGTGGCCTGGAGTGAGGCGGCATGCTCATTCTGTCCCTCAGACGAGGACAAGGAGAGGGTCCAGACTCAGAATGACCTCTCCGCAGCCTGTTTGGTAGCCATCCACTTTCAGCCTTGATGGATCTGGAACCCTGACGCTGAGGACAATTGGATGACCGGCTGACAGCTGCCCCCTGTGGATCAGTCAGGCTGGAGTGTAAATGTGTTCCTCCCATGTCAAAATCAGCCCTCTCCCCAACGGTTTCCTAAAACAGCTTGACTGGGGAAGCCTTGGGATTCAAGAGAAGGCAACTGAATTTTGTTTTCAGGGACTAGAATAAGAAGCCAATGCATCTGTGGGAGGATTAGAGTCCATAGGCCTTCGGTAGAGGCCCTTGTTTACCGGCTGGGATTGATTTTCCTGCTGAGTCCTTGTACAGTGAATGACATTTGAAGCTTGTGTATGTGTGTGCATGTGTATATATGTGTGAGTGTGTGTATGTGTGTGAGTGTATGTGTATAGTTATATGAGTGTATGTGTGAGTGTGTATGCGTATGTTTGTGTGTGTTGTGTTGTGGCTGGACACTGGGCAACACTGGACATTGGGCAACACTCTCACTGAGCTGGACTCAGCTGCTTCTCATGTCTCCTCTCTGTCTTGGGATGTTCAGACCTGCAAAAAGTCAAGAAAGAGAAAGTAGTGTTAACTTGTTTGTCCTAACACTCGGAAAGGGACTGTTTTGTTCCCAGAGTAGATCCCGGTTGTCAGAATCCGGAGAAAAATCCTATCCTGCCACCTACTGAGGACTTTTAGCTTTTGCTCCAAGGAAGCAGCTGGAAAATGTGGCCGAATGCGGTCATATGCTTTAGATGGAAATGATGTGGAACGGTGGTTGCCACACCGCTTGATGTTTACCACTGTTTTCTAAGTTAACTTTGGGGATACTGAAACATATTTAAGTGGGTTTCATCTGTGATCAATGGTCGTCTTTTTAGAAAACACTGGTTAAAACTCTTCTTCCACTAAATGTCTTTTGCTGGGCCAGATTTTCCTGCGCTGTCGTCTTTATAAAGAAAGTTTTTATAGCGTTAGACTCCTCTCTATAGGGAATTCTTCTAGAACTGGAGCAGGTGTGTGTGTGGCGGGGTGGGGGGTGTGCATGCAGACCGAAAAACAGTATTTCCTGGGATAGAAGCTGAGTACCTGTGACTGAACGAGACTAAGGAGTGTTTCGCCCAAGTTGTTGATGTAGAAATTCAAAGAGTTTCTTCCCTACCCTGCATCTATGCCCTGCCCTCAGAATGGGGGAGGGAGAAATATGCCATGCAGGGCATTTTCCACACAAAATCACTTGTTCAAGACAAGAATACCAATCTTCAAAAATTTCAGTTTTTCTTTAAGGTTCCTGAGCTGACCAACTCAGAGACCAGATATATAGTTTGTTATGTAGGAAAATCTAAAGCACAAATATAAGGTTTAATTGGAGTTGTGACAATTTTGATTGTGGCTATTATTTTGTGTTTTAAAATCCAAACACACGGGCCTGGTGTGCTAGTGAGACCCAGTTCCGGTTTGGCGAGGCTGTGGACTGTAAACTTGGCAGAAGGGATGGCAGGAAGGTGTGTTCTCAAAAGGATTTGAGATGCTGCGTTTTCTCCTCTTATTCCGTCATGAAGAACATGGACCAGGGCAGCTTTAATTCTCATGCCAGTTTCCTAGCCCGTCATCACTGTCCACACTCCAACTAGAGTGGAGACACACTCACAAGACTCATTTGCCCGGTGTGGTGGTATGAGGGAGGCAGAGGCAGGCAGATCTCTGTGAGTTCGAGGCCAACCTGGTTTACATAATTGTTGTATGTAACCCAGGCCAGCCAGGGCTGTGAAAGAGAGCTTATTTCAAGCAACAAAACAAAGACTCTTTTATCTGAGGACATTTTGACCTGTTCCCTCAGAAGATGCTACTGTGATTATCCTAAGGGACCTTTCATATTTATTTATGAAAACAAATACAATTATAATTCACTATGCCTTATGCTTGCCGTTGAATATATGCTTATATTTTGTGACTCGTACAGCAAATTCTATGAAGGTGAATCACTTAGTTAAGTGAAGAATTTGGGACTGACAATACTGGATAACGTGTGCTTGATAAAGCACAGAGTGTGACACGTTTGGATGGCTGACTTCAGTGATCAGCTGGCTTTCTTGGTATTAACTGCTCTGTATCTGAGTGGCATCTCCGAAGAGGTCGGCTCTGGGAGGGAGGAACATCCTTTACGCAGAAGAACAGATTCCGAGCCATCTTTGCTGTAGTGCAGCCGCCACCGCCACTGCCGCCGCCGTCGGTACAGTCCCTGGCACATGGCACCCAGTCAGTGCTGAGCTGACAGCCCCATGCTGTGTCCTAAGCCTCTCCTAGGGGCCTCTGAGGCATTTGCAGGAGTCTTGACTCCTGCTGTTCCTTGTCTGTGTGAATGTCTCTGTGAATGTCTATGTGAATATCTCTGTGAATGTCTATGTGAATGTCTCTGTATGAATGTCTCTGTGTGAATGTCTCTGTGAATGTCTCTTTGTGAATGTCTCTGTGAATGCCTCTGTGAATGTCTCTGTGAATGTCTCTGTGTGAATGTCTATGTGAATGTCTCTGTGAATGTCTGTGTGAATGTCTCTGTGTGAATGTCTCTGTGAATGTCTCTTTGTGAATGTCTCTGTGAATGTCTCTGTGAATGTCTATGTGAATGTCTATGTGTGACGTGTGAACATGCAAATGGAAGAGTTGACGGAACACACCTGGGAGTGGCAATAATTCTCCCACTGTGTGTGTGACGCTTTGCTTTTCTGCCTCATTGGTCATCCTCTGGGTTCAGCCCATTTTCTTGGCCTGGGCTGAGCTGGCTATGTTCTCTTGATTGACACCAGACCCAGGACTGATGGAAGAATTGGCTTCCAGGAGATGCTGTCCTGGAGATTGGCTCTCAAGCTAAGCGTCTCTCCGCAGGTGAAGGTCCGCAGCACAGAACCTATGTACACCAACACAGCCTGAGAGTCCAGGTGATACCACTGTGTTCCCTACCTTGGGTCAGAACATTCTGGTCAAAAGATGTCTCCTCTTCCTTTGAACCATCCATGGTATAGACCAGAGCAGTGGTTCCTAACACTGTGACCCTTTATACAGTTCCTCATATTGTGGTGACCCCCAACCATAAGATTATTTTCATTGCTACTTCATAACTGTAACTTTGCTACTGTTATGAATCATAATGTAAATAATTTTGGGGATAGAGGGTTGGCAAATGGGTCACGACCCACAGGTTGAGAACCACGGGACTAGATGACCAGAGCTTGGTGGAATGTTAGTCCTGGTTAGTGCACCTCACCTGAGAGTCATCCGATACTCTCCCCATTGCTGAGTCTCCCACAGATGTCTGCCATGATGCTCTGTTGCAGAAAGCACAATGTGACATCAAATGTTTCGTTGTGGCTTTTCCCTGGTGGCAGGGTGGACCCCAGACTAAAAACATCTGTGGACCAAAGAAGATAAGGCGGTTTTCTCCTCTCAGCAAAGAGGTCGAGGAAGGCAGAGCTTCAAGGGGCAAGAGAACTTAAAGGGAAATGGTTGTTGGCCTGGCGGTGGGGCTCAGTGGTTGAACCCTGCCTAGGATATGTGTGGGCCTCACGGAGTGTGTGTGTGTGTGTGTGTGTGTGTGTGTGTGTGTGTGTGTGTGTGTGTTTGTCTGACCCCAGCAGAACAGTGTAGATTAGCTTCATTGTTGTCGATGTTAAGTTATAAATGCTTTCAAGACAGCAATCCGGGGCCAGAGAGATGGCTCAAGTGGATAAATGTGCCCGCTGCCAAGCCTGACAACCTGAGTTCAATCCCCGGGACCCCTGTAAGGGAGGACGAGAACCAAAATCCTGCAAGCTATCCTCTGACACACACACACACACACACGCACGCACGCACGCACACACACACACACACACACACACCATGGCATATCGTGCACACATAGATAAATTAATAAATTCACCAAATACAAAAAAAGAACACAGTCCTGATGACTAGTTACCCTTCTCTCTGTGTGTTTAGATAAACTCTCTGAGCTAGTTGTGGTGATGCTTACTTATCATCTCAGGACGGAGGGGTGGAGGCCTGAAGACTTGGGTTCCACTCCCGCTGGTGACATCGTGAGTTCCAGGCCAGCCTGAGCATCATAGGGAGCCTGTTTAAAAACACAAATTAAATATACATACACACACACACACACACACACACACACACACACACACGAAAATGGAAAAAGAAAAAAGTGAGGCTAGAAATACTATGTTGTGGAAGCTTTCAAAACCTCAGTTCTCATGTGGTAGATCACGTTAATGCCACCCCTGTCACTTAGGTCTCAAAGGTCAGAGGGTTTGGCTACACAGACAGAGATTGTCTCAGTTTCCTCCTAATGAATGGATTAAAACATCTCCTTTATAAGTCGTCAACCCCAAGGTCTCTAGATTATAAAGCTGGAGCTGTTGAAGAAAACAGAGGAAACTTTGTGTTGGCTATACTAATCTTTTCTGGATTTTTTTTCTTGCATGGATAGCTCAGTACATGCTTGCTTGCCTGCACACATGCATGCATGACAGCCTTTGTTCTTCATTTTATTATACAGAGAGGTGTTAATTTGCATTCAGAATCAAAACTTGAACAAAATGTGCTTTAGCAAATTTTAAAATTTTATGCATGTGGGTGTTTTGCCTGTGTGTGTGCGCGTGTGTGTGTGCGTGTGTGTGTGTGTGTGTGTGTGTGTGTGCACGTGTGCGCAGTACCCATGGCAGCCAGAAGAGGGCATCTGATCCACTGGAACTGGAGTTACTCATGGTTTGAGGTACCACTCGGTTGCTGGGAACTGAACCCTGGTCCTCTTGAAGAGTAGCCAGTGCTCTAGACCACTGAGCCATCTCTAGCCTAGCTGTTATCATGGTCTATATGTGCCTGAGACTTGGCCACTGAACTGTAAGGAATGGAGGAGACTACATGCAGGGTGAACTCTGGGCGGTGTATGTATCCCCCTCCGCTTTCAGACTAGTAAGTCGTTGCTTCCAGGTCATGGAGAATACCTTTAACCAAACTGAAGTTTATTTTTTTTAATGTTTTTTATTTTATTTTATTTTACAATACTATTCAGTTCTACATAACAGCCACAGATTCCCTTGTTCTCCCCCTTCCTGCCCCCCTCCCCTTCCCCCCATCCCACCCCCCATTCCCACCTCCTCCAGATCAAGGTCTCCCCCGAGGACTGGGATCGACCTGATAGACTCAGTCCAGGCAGGTCCAGTGCCCTCCTCCCAGATTGAGCCAAGCGTCCCTGCATAAGTCCCAGGTTCCAAACTGGAGTTTATAATCCTAAATAACTGAGCACTATCCGTCTGATACCTAGGACAACTCGGGCATTTTACGACAGTGACTACCATGCCTAGCAGTGCAAATCCACCCCGTTGCTCTTTCATCCTCAGCATTCTGTTACTGACTCTGGATCACTGTACAGACTGTATAGAGTTGTGATTCTCACTGGAACGTGCAGGGTGCACCAACTGACAGAAGCGTGGCACACTTACTTTCACATTTATCATATGTTTGCTGAATCAGCACCACAGCCATCACCAGCCACTGTGGTCATTTCAGGTGTCGGTCTTATGGAACATGTATGTCTTCCTGCCTAAAACAACATGTGCTTTTCAACTTGAACAATAGCACAGCATTCATCAGTGACTGTGATCCATTCTGTAAGGCATGGTGTCAGGGCCCCGCTTCCCCACAATGCTCTGAGCAGTGGTGTTGGCAAAGAATGCAAGCTGGGGGGGGATGTACCAATGGACCAAACTCCCTCCATTGACAGGGAAAACAGAGGTGACTCTAACATAAAACCTACCTGATGCTTTTTTTTAAAACAGACTGTCTCTGTTCACGGTCCCTTTGTATAAACAGAGGAGGGGCTGGCGGGTTTCTCCCCGCTCCATACAAGCCATGCTTCATGTCCTGCTAACCAGACTGTGACCCTTCTGTGACATGGAGTGGTAAGATGAAATGACATTGGTGGGCTCTATGGACGGTGGTTTCATTCAATAAAAGAAGAGTTCACGGGAGGAGAACATCTGGGGGAAAGGTAGCCACTTGGTCAAAGTGACATTTCCCCCCGTCAACCCAATTAATTCCGGTGTCACATGAAAAGAAGCTGTGCGTGGCTGTAGGTCATTGGAAGGGTAGGCTCCTGATGCTGGCTGCTGACAGGGATAATGATGGATGAAGGTTAACCTGTGACCCTCAGAGAAACCAGTGTCCAGTTTAAAAAAAAGCTCCAGGAGACACGCTGCAGACATGGCCTCGCTGTGCATCAGCCGTGAGAGTGTGATGTGGGTGGGGGAGTTTTCTTCAGTAAACATTTTAAAACACACAGGTGTTTTTCCTTTTAATAAATTCTCTGAAGATGAAGGGAAAATGAACAAGTTCAACAGTCTGCAGATGGAATGAGTGAGGTTGTACCAGATCATTTTGGACACTGCCGCTTCAGCTCAGGTCCCTGTGCTGTGGCCTGAAACACCTACATAAGGGATTTCACCGGCCGAAGACTAAAATGTGAATTGTGGGTACGGAGGGGTAATCTGAGGGTGGAGCGCCCAGCCAGCATTCACAAGACCACAGAGAGCCTCTGCACCAACACCACACACATAACACTCACACAAACTCAAATGCTTGTGCGTGCGTGCGTGTGTGTGTGTGTGTGTGTGTGTGTGTGTGTGTGTGTGTGTGTACATGCGGATACATGTGTACCCTAGCACACGTAGAGTTCAGAGGACAACTTTTGGGACTCACTTCTCCCTCCAGAGTTCCAGAGAACAAACTGAAAGTATCAGATCTGTACCAGCGAGTGCATTTACGCTTCAAGCTGCCCGTCTTCCTGGTCTCCTTAGAGAACATTTTGACTTGACTCCTGGCACCTGGAGTCAAGATGCAAACAATATGCACTACTTCAAGTCTCTATACATACAAAAGTGCCAGAGTTCATGATTTGAGTACAGTGATTTGAGGATTACCTGGAAATAACAAAAACTTGCCAGAAACTAGTGAATTCTTCCCAGGGGTTCAGTGTGAAAATAAGTTGAATACACTAGAAGGACTTCAAGGTGAACAGCAGGTCACCGGTATTTAAAGTTTTCCACAAATTACATACTTGATTTCTGAGCAGCAGCTTTGTAGACATTTAAGGCCCCCTCTGGGCCAGAAAAGCAGTTAAGTACCACAGTTACCCTGCGTCTGAGATGCTCACTCTGTGCGGTAAAGCTGTCCATCAGAAAGTCATGAATCATCTCCTCTCCATAAGGATTAGTCACAGCACTGAGTCTCAGCTTCCGGCTGGTCCTAAACAGAATTCATTTTGGGAATCCCAGCTAAGGAAGGGCTTTCCCTTCCTCTAAGCTGAATGAATAGTGTAATTAAAAAAAAAAAATGGCAAAACTGCTCCCGTTTCACCCCCACCCCCAAGCAAGCCAGCAGTTTAAACAGAGAAGCCGCAGCAGGCACTCTGTGTGTTCAGGTGAGCATCTTGGCTTTAACTTTGTTCGTGGTTTAAGGCCATTTACAACACATGGGGCCTGGCTCCCAGGAAGTGATAGCACCAGTCCTTAGCAATGCACGAGGCACCGAAAACAAAGAGATAAATTAAGACCGTTGTTTGGAAGGAGAAACTCCATGTTTGAAAATGTGATTTGCGTTCACAGCTGGGACTTCATACATTCTCACGCCACACAAATCTCACCTTGCAGTGTAGTGTGTGTGCAGGTGAAACATGAGCCCCACAGCCTTCCTCCATCTTCCAGGGAATGAGATGGGCAGGCCCGCCCAGTTGTCTCAACACAGCCATTAAAACTGGTGCACTTTCCAGTCACAACGTCACGGCGTTCACAGTCACAGGAGCATGACCCAGGAACTAAGACTGAAAGTTATTAAATTCAAGAGCCCTGGAGGAATTAGCTTCTCAGATACAAATTTCAGTAGCTTCTAGAAATTTACAGTTGTCCCCCCCACACCCCATCCCCATCCCCCACATGACCCCCCCCCAGGCCACAAAGGTTCCTTGATATTCAGACTATGGGGTGTGGGCTTTTAATAAGATCCATTTCGAAGGGGGGACCTTCTTTTATTATGAATTGTGTTTAATTGACCTCACATAACCTTGGAAAATGGCTCATTGTCTTCAGTTCAATTTTTTTGAAACACAATATTTGAATTATATTTAGATAAAGAGGCCATTTATCATGTAGGATTATGTTCTATTGGAAACATAGTATGCAAAATGGGAAGCAGATGTTTCACATCTGAAATAAATCTATATGCAAAGCTTTGAGTTAAAACAAATGAATTAGAAGTCAGGTTCTTTATTTTTTGTTTTGTTTCTGTTTGTTTTGTTCGACACAAGGCCTTACTATGTAGCCATGGCTAGCCTGCAACTCACTGTGTGAGACAAGGTGACCTCGAACTCACAGAGATCTGCCTGCTTCTTCCTGTGGAGTGCTGGGATTGAAGGTGTGTGCCACCACACCTGGCAAAAATCAAGAATTTGGATAAAAGATGAAACAGTTTTCTTAAGAGATTTCTGCCTACAACTGTATGTGCACGTGTGTTTATGTGTTTATGTGTTTGAGTGTGTGTGCATGTGTGTGCGTGCGTGCGTGCGTGCGTGCGTGCGTGCGTGCGTGCGTGCGTGTGTGTGTGTGTGTGTGTGTGTGTGTGCTGGGAGATCAGAGGCATCAGATCAACTGGAACTGGAGTTACAGGTGGTTGTGAGCCACCTGATGTGTGTGATGGGAACCAACTTGGGTCCTCTGCAGCAGCAGCATGTGCTCTATGTCTGAGTTTGTTATGGTCATGTGTTTTCAGTTCTTTGGGGCAGGTATTTAGGAGTGTAATTGTGGGAAATCCACTAAACCCATGGTTAACTTCGTATTGGGGCTTTTAAGTGGCTGCTGTTTCCAAGATGGTTGCACCGTGTTAAAATCCTATCAGCAGCATCCCGGCTCCTGATTTCTCTACCCTGCTTATGTGAACATATAAGGAGGGAACTCAGTATGTAGACCAGGCTGGCCTAGAACTCCGAGATCTACCTGCCTCACCCACCAAGTGCTGGGGTTAAAGGTGTGCACCACCATGCCCAGCCTAAACATGAGATTTCTAATTTGTGATGATCAATAGCTGTGACCTCAGAGTCAAAGGTCATAGAGGTCAGAGGCTGGAAGAGGTTGTACAAATGATTCTCATCTCAGATGCTTAAGTGGATTGCTCGTGGCCACACTGGGTTAGTTAGGAGCAGGACCAGGAAGGGAGGTGGTCGGTGACTCATATTAGAAAGGACACTTCATGATGTACTCAGTTGTTCACTGCTTAATGGCAAGGAGCATCCTAAGTAATGCATTTAGACAAAGTCCTTATCATGTGAATGCCAGAGACTGTGTGTACAGAGTAAGTGGGACATGCCATTATGAGGCCTATGTCCTCACGATGGTGTGTACTTTCCAATGTGGACCTAAGTGGGGTATTACATTGACTAAAAGGCCTTCCTAAAAGAGAATAATCTTGTGATTTCTGTATAATAGGGGCTTGTGCTGACATTTTTGGAAGAGAAGCTGAAGGACTTGACTTCACGCTATGTTCGACAAGCAAGCACACTTTATTTAAATCGCCAAAATGAGCAGTTTTCTGAAGACGCTTTTAGTCAGTCTACATAGAATCTTTGTTGAAAGATTTATTTTTATGTGTATGTTTGTGCCTATGTATGTGCCCCATGTGAGTGCAGGTGCCCTTGGAGTCCGGAAGAGGGCATCAGATTCACTGGAACAGGAGTTAGAGTTGATCTTGAGCCATCTGGTGTGGGTGCTGAGCCCCAAATCCTGGCCCTTTCCAAGAGCAGCTAGAGTTCTTATCCACTGAGTCATCTCCTCAGTTCCTTAAATGACTCTTAAGTGATGGCAAGGCTGTCTCGGCCTCAATGACCTCTGTGGAAGTTCCTTCTTTTAAATCCATCATGCAGCCTTGAAGAACTTTCGAGGGAGACTCCATTTGATCCTGGATTTGGTTTCACAATAAAGCCATACATTGCTCGGGATCCACTCGGTCTTTCTGCAGAAGTTAAAGAATGCGGTCCATTTTGCATAATGATTTAAAAGTGAGGGTGGTGGTGTGTCCCCTTGACCTTGAGCATGTTGGGAGAGAGATGGAAAAGATCAATATAAAGTTATCAGTGTTTAGTAAGAACAAATGGACGGGCTGTTCATGTTGTTTTCTTTTTGAGAAAGGGTGTTACTGTGCAGACCAGGCTGGTCTCAAACCCACAGAGACGCACTCGCCTCTGCCTCCGAAGTCCTGGGATTAAAGGTGTGCGCCACTGGGCCAAGCTCAACACGCTGTTTTGTTTGTTTGTTTGTCTGTTTGTTTTAGTGCTCTTAGCTAGAGTGGCTAATAAATACCCTAATAAATACACACACAATGAGGCCCATTGTCCTAGGCCACACTGAGATTTTCCACTATTATGCTAAGCAATACTTTTCCTGATGCAAAAAGATTTCTGTTTCTCATACCATGGTTGGCTTTGGTGATGAGGGAGAAAAATTATTTTTAAAGTCCAGATGATAAGGCTACTATGGCAAACAGTGGAAAGTTTTGGTACCCACCCAAGCTTTACCACAGGGAATCATTTACATGGAGTACTCCGCCCTTGACAAATGGAACGTTTTGTGGAGTTATTATCAAAACGGGCAGCCCAGCTCTGTGCTACTGAGGGAGCCCCTGAGCAAGAATGTGTCTGCCCTGGGTATCACTAATGATGCAGCAAGCGTCTGATGAGCAGCAGGAGCTCACATTTTGGTACCCAGACTTTCATTGCTCAGACGTCGATATTCAACTGCCTCAAAGAAATGTTTGAAGGACTAATAATATTTTCTAGATGCATTAGAGAATTTTTTTTCCTTATTAGTTTTCTGTTAAGCTATAATTGTTGGTTTCTTGAGACTGATCTCACAGTGTGGCCCAGTCTGACCTTGAACTCACAATCCTCCGGTTCCAGCCTCTCCCTGGTTCCTGCTAATCCTCATGTTACCATAGTTTCCTGTCCACTGAAGAAGGGCCTTAAAGCAGCCACCAACTCAGAAACATAGTGTCCTTTCACTTTTTTCCTTTTCCAAACAACTTTTTAGAAGTGTTTTTTATTTTATGTGTATTGGTGTTTTGTCTGCCTGTACATCTGTGTGCCACATGGGTGCCAGCAGAGGGCGCCAGATCCCCTGGAACTGGAGATACAGACGGTTGTGAGCCACCATGCGGGTGCTAAGAATCGAACCTGGGTCCTCTGCAAAAGCAGCCAGTGCTCTTAACTACCGAGCCATCTCTCTAGCTCTTTCTCCATTTCCAAAACGACTATGTTATCTAGCTTCTTTATTCCAAATGAAGAATTCCTTGATGTTAGTGATGACAAGCTACATCCTGAAATCTTATTTTCTTAGCATTTCTCGCCTAAACTTTCCAGTAATTCCTTTTCCCTCCAGTGACTCTAATCCTTCACTCAAGTGGTGTCTGGGTCAGAGAAGAATGCAGAGAAGACACTGAAGGGACTTTCTCAATGGCACTTCCTCGCTGGCAGGCATGTGCCGTAAAGCTACAGGTTCCCTTGACAAGGGTCGAGGCATTCCCGTCCTAAGTCTCCCCCAAAGAAAGATGGATACAACTGGGAACCCTCAGTTAGGAAGACGGAGGTTTCTTCACACGGCCTCTCCTGCAGGGAGGGCTTTATCAAGTCTACCTAGACTGCAGATAATTGCAAGCAATGCCAGAATTTTCCGCAGGAAGCTGTGCCGGGCCTTTCCCAGCACAGAGACAATTGCTCAATTAAATCCCCAAAATTCCATGACACAAGAAGGGCAGAGACAATTCTGGCCCGGAATTTTTTTAGGGTAGGTGTTACCAACCGCGAGCTGTGGCTTTAGGAAAATCTTCTGTGCTCAGGGGTCGTTGCATCAGGAGACTCAAAAAGATGAATAAAGTACAAAGTTTGTTCTTATTTATCCAGGTGGGTTGACTTCTTTGGGGTTTTGTGGAAGAATAACTAGGCCTGTAGGAAGCAGTGGTTTTGATTTATTTACAGCCATTAGCATCCTGCCAATTAATCTGTTAATAATTTAACACCAGCAACTCTTGCCAGTTGAAATGCCTTCTAAGATATTAATTTTACCAGCAGCAACATTTAGAGAACATAAGGTTCATTTAATATCTTCCTCTGAAACTATAGACCCAAGAGAATGCTTTCTGACACCAGTGATGCTGGGGGCCTGTGCCCCGTGGTGGGCAGCGAGTCAGCTTCCTGAACGCCATGGTTCTGACCCTGCACCCCCTGCGTGGTGGGAGAGCCTGTGCGGTGGTAGAGCATGGATGCTCAGGGGTAGCAAACCAAGGCCATGCAGTTGGCAAGAAGGGAAGCAAGCTACCTATGCAATGTAGAGTTTTAAAGAGTCCAGTAGTCTTTAAGATCCTAGGACCCCAGAGAGACACTAGCGATCACAGTCGGGTGGCCCTGGGATTTGACACAAAGACCTCAGATCTGTGACCCGACAGGGGGTCTAGAGGACTTCAAGTTTCTCCCTTAACTTCTACCGTGAAAACCCATTTTTCAAGTAAAAATACTCACGAAGATTGGTGATGAATGTATCCAGCCCCAAGACTCCCTCTCTCCCAATCCCTCGTCTTTCCTAGGGATCACTGTCCCTGGCCCCCAACCTTGCCTTTTACCTGTCATGACAGAGGTCGGGAAGAGGAAGGAGGGAGGAGGAGGAAACGCGCGAGAGGAAGAAGGAGGGAGAAGCAGAAATGGGGAGCTAGGGGGAGAAACGGAAATGGGGGGCTAGGGGATGAAGGAGGGAGAAGGGGGATACCAGAGAAGGTGGAGGAAGGAGGCTGTAGCCCCTTAGATGCTGTTCTGAGGGCTGAGAGGGGCTCAATCTGTACAGACCGTAGCTCAGAGTCATGTGACTCGGAGAGTTCCAATGGGAGTCAGATATGCAAGAGCATCCAGTACAGTTGCGGGGGGGGGGGGGGGGGGGGACGGCGGGAGGAGAGAGAGACAGAGAAACAGAAAGACAAAGAGAGACAGAGGCAGAGAGAGACAGGGACAGAGAGACAGAGATATCCGGGCTCACACAGTCCCTGGAATGGATGTCGTTATTGCATTGTGTAAAGGCACACAGATCCTAGTCCACTCACGTGGGTCTTGTTTTATCGCTGCTCAGCGATCTGAAGTGGGCTGGTCAGATGCCGTGTAAGAGTGGACAATCCGTTTAACTGGACCACTCTAGAAGGATTGTGCAAGACACGGATTGTGCAAGACAGACCAAGTAGCTTCTAAAACTGACTTTGAGTCTAAAATTAGTTTTCCAAATGAGGAAACAAGTTTAGGAAGAAAAATGACTCAATGGCTGGCCCCAAATATTGCTCAACTAATGAATGAATGACATCCAGAAGCCACAGCCAGGCATGGTGGCTCATGCTTGCAAGCCCAACATTTGGGAGGTAGAGGCGCAAGGTTTGCCGTGAGTTCTAGGCCAGCCTGGGCTACTTAGTGAGACCCTGTCTCCTGGAAACAAACAACAGCAACAAAGAAACAAACAACAAACCAGAAACTTTGCATCCAGTCTGTCCTTTTGCATAGGTGACTAAGAGAAAGAAAGAAAAAAAAGCAATCTTTTTTTTTTTTTTTTTTTTTTTTTTTTTTTTTTTTTTTTGGTTTTTCGAGACAGGATTTCTCTGTAGCTTTGCGCCTTTCCTGGAACTCACTTGGTAGCCCAGGCTGGCCTCGAACTCACAGAGATCCACCTGGCTCTGCCTCCCGAGTGCTGGGATTAAAGGCGTGCGCGACCACCGCCCGGCAATCTTTTAGAAGAGGTAATAAACCATTTACAAATAACACATTTACAATTTTTTTGTTTTACAGGATATGGTTCAGGGTCGAAATTAAAAGGACCTGAACTGAGTTTAAAAGGCACTCAGCACGTCATACAAGCCGGCCAGACCCTCTTTCTCAAGTGCAGGTGAGTAGCATGGGCGTGGGTGTCGCAATCTCACCATTCCCAAATCAACCCCACTGACTCCCTGATGGAGACCTCACCTCTCCGAGTAGGAGGGATGGGCAGAGTCGCAGGGGCTCCTGTATTATGCTTCACAGAGAGAATTTGTCCCATGGAGGGGAGAGCTTCCCTCACCTTGAGGGAATGATGCCCAAATATGGTCACCTCTTTGTCCTGACCGTGGTCCCAAAGCCCCTTAGAATATGTGGCTTGTTCTTAACGAAGCAGACGGACACCCAGGGGGCCTCAGAATAGTGCTTCCTGAGACCCGGTTCTGAGCCTGGCCTCAGCCTTGACTGCTTTTGCTCTGTCCGGTTGCAGAGGGGAGGCAGCCCACTCGTGGTCTCTGCCTGCAGCAGTGAGTAAGGAGGAGAAAAGGCTGAGCGTCACTAGATCTGCCTGTGGGAGGAACAACAGACAATTTTGCAGCACCCTGACCTTGAACATGGCGCAGGCCAACCACACGGGCCTCTACAGCTGCGGATACCTCCCCAAATCTGCCTCCAAGAAGAAGAGAACAGAGTCTGCCATCTACATATTTGTCAGTGGTAAGACATTGACCTCCCACGTTCTCGTCGCTTTTGTTTGGCAGTGGGTCCGAGGTCTACTGGGACTGGGTGAGAGTATGGTTTTCCTAGGAAATGTGGCACAAATGGGCAGCAGAGGACTACCAGCCTAAATGCAGGAACCTGTGAAACAGATCTTACTGCATTTTTAGTGCTCAGTTTCAACCAGAATTTTCAAGATGCAGCGAGTTCAGTGTGCCCTGTGAGAAGAGACTCTTGTCTATTTAGTTGACTCCCACAACATCAGAACAGACTGAGCGATAGGATCCATGTGTCAATCATTGAGATGCTCAGTCTCTTGTGCAAGGTGGTGGTCCTTCAGCACAATGCAATCTCCTACATGTTAGAATTATAAAATGTTTAGGGGAGCTGGGGATAAATACAGACCAGTGTCAAGTTTAAAGCTCTGGGTGCGCGCGCGCGTGCGCGCGCGCGCGCGCGCGCGCACACACACACACACACACACACACACACACACACACACACACCACAAAGTGTTGGGGGTTATGCTTGAACAGCTTTCTCTTTTAAATTATCAGTGAGGGACTATAGAGATGGCTCAGCTGCTTAAGGGCACTGGCTACTCTTGCAGAGGACCTGGGTTCAATTCCCAGCACCCACATGGCAGCTCACAACTGTCTGTAACCCCAGGCCCAGGGAATCCGACTCCCTCACACAGACATACATCAGGCAAGACATCAATGCGCATAAAATAAATAAATAAGCTGGGCGGTGGTGGTGCGCGCCTTTAATCCCAGCGCTTGGGAGGCAGAGGCAGGCGGATCTCTGTGAGTTCGAGGCCAGCCTGGTCTACAAAGTGAGTTCCAGGAAAGGTGCAAAACTACACAGAGAAACCCTGTCTCGAAAAACCAAAAATAAATAAATCTTTTAAAAAAAATAGCCAATGTGAATCTTCCTCCTGGTTGGATAGATAGGTCTTGCATTAAAGCCCTGAGCAGGGCATGTAGTCACCCAGACTCGGGACTAGTTGTAGGAGACAGTCACCTGTATGATCCTGGCAGTGACCACTTTCCAGCTACTGTCGGTTGGAATTTTGTTTTTCCCTCTGAGACTGAGCCCAGGACCTTAGGCGTGCTAGCCAAGCACACTGCCGTTGAGCTACATCCCTTCTGTATTTGGGGGACAGGCTCTCGCTGAGCTGCCCGCCTGGCCTTGAACTCACAGTGTAGCCCAGACAGGTCTCAGAATTGTAACCCTCCTCCTCCTCAGCCACGGGAGTAGCCGTGGTCACAGGAGTGACCCACACTACGTCTAGCTGTCAGCATGATTTGGACCGAACCACTTTTACATCCCCGCTCCTCAAATTCTATTCCCATGTTTGTCTCTTCCAGGGTTAGCGCACTGTAGGGTCTAGACTACCTAGGGTTTGCTGTCCTAGGGAGGCCACAACCCACTAGACACTGAGAGTAGCTGTGGCCAGGGAACTGCGGGTGAGGCCACTCTCTTCTAAGGAGGGAGGAGAGAGTGGCAGGCAGGAAATGAGGTGGATGGGAAAGGTGCAGATTGAACAGCTTCCGGGGAGCCGTCCAGGCCCAGGGGAAGGCAGACGCAGCACCTGCGAGCCGGGCATACCACGCTTTGCACTTTCTTTCTCTGGTTCTATGGAACATATCCTATGGGGTATTTGTTCCTTCCTCCACTTGAGACAGAACGTGCTTTGCGGTAGGTCCTGGACTCCCTCTGTCTCTTTGGGAAAGGGGAGGGGGGAATAATCATCCATCCACATTAGAACTCATCATCAGCCTTTCTCCTGTGCGTTTGGAAGAGACCCGCTTGCAAGCAGACACTGAAATTAATAACCATAATAATAGTAGTAGTAACAACGCCTTAGTTCCCAGTCAAACAGTATTCAGCCAGTTCCCCTTAACTCCTACACCGTTCAGTAGATCTCGGGAGTTCATGGAATCGGCAACTCCAGTGTATACCCTCCACTCCATTTCCCTTTCTCCACTGAAGAGAAACTTTGTTACTCATAGTCATTCCCATGTCAACTATTAAACAGCAACCAGCATGTAGCCATTACTTTGGAGGACAAACCACTGGTTAACACAAATGCCGGAGGGTAAAGGTCCAGGACTGTCTTGACTGTTTACGTCTGCACTGTGTTGTCTTGGTAAATTCGAATGCATAGCCAAGGTCCTTTGTTCCATGGATAAACGAACCGTCTAACACCCGCCGTACGGAAGGAATACTGTGTTAAACCTGATGCTGAGGATACGTTTGGATTAGTAAGAAAATGTGCCAGCACTAATTACTGATGTCTGTCATGGGCTGGGTGGGGAAACGGTAGCCACCGTGTCGTGGATTTATCGCCTGTTTCGCTGTCTTTTTCTGGAGGTTGTCATTGGTTTCATAGAACTTCTTCAAGCCAACATGACAAGAACCTCCTAATCACCTGGAACTTGAGTTGCCGCCAAAACTTGCATGTATTTTTTGTTTTTGTTGCTTTAATTCTCTCCTGAGATAACTGGGGCTTCTTCCATTTTTATTGACCACTCCCACAGAGGTGAATTTTACCTGCTGGGCACAAAGCTTGTCTCCGCTGATGCAGATGCTACCTCTGAGGTTAATGAATTCCAGCCTTTTCCACTACACACTAACCGCCCATCACTGCCTTCTCATAGGCTAGGAAGCCTTTTGCGTGGCAGCTTGCTGCCCCAGACGAGCATCTGCAGATGAGTCGGCACTTCATTCTCGACTCTTATAGAGACGAGAAACCTTGTAGGTGCATTTTGAAAGGCAGCTGTGCAGCCCCAGGGGTCTAGAGAAAGAGACTCAAGCGTGTATAGCTTTTCCTAGTGACTGCCAAATGCAGCACATGAACTGGGAGCAAACACGCGTTTAGGACACTGTAGAGTGCCCCATTTCCCAGGCACAGTCACCCGCTAAGCTCTGATGTGGACAGTAGCCTACGGAGCACCAGTTATCACCACACCCACCACTTGCAGCCATCCACCAAGCCTGCCACTAGAACACAGCGTTCAGGGAATTTGTTATTCAAGTAACCTTGTTTAACGGCATTAGTTGACTTAACTAAGTTGGCCGGCACGTTAACATTTCCGCTACTGTAACGTCTTACGGTTGTTAAACTTTCCTTCCACATAAGCAAATGGTTGTGTTTATAGAGTGCCATTTACCCCCACTCCTGGCTCAGTTACTTCACCGTTCTCTGAATCCGGGAAGAAACAGGAATGTCACAGCAGGCTTTGCAGAGAGCAGTGGACTCCTGTAGCTGCAGGACAAAACAGGCAGTCTGCCCCTGAAGAGGAGACGGGATGGGGCCAGACTGGAGGAGGGAAGCCATTAGGGGCGGTGTGTGCCTCACAATAGGAGAGAGGGTGATAGGAAAGCCATGGGGAAGCAGAGAGCTGGCAGCTTTGGGGGATGCAATCAGTCTTGATGCCCGGTAAAGGACGGGGAAGAGAAGTCAGAGAGAAACTTAAATCCTGTCAGGGTAGCTAGGCCACTCTCTCAGGTCACAGCCGGAGCAAGCTTCCCCCGGTAAATGGCACTGATGTGAGGTCATCCCCTTGGATACACTCTTGACATGGCCTGGACAGATGGCATTTGAATGTGAATCGCTGATAAAATGGAGTTCTCCAGAAAATGTAGCTATAAAATTTTGGCTTATAAAGAAACAGATTGCCGGGCGGTGGTGGCGCACGCCTTTAATCCCAGCACTCGGGAGGCAGAGGCAGGCGGATCTCTGTGAGTTTGACGCCAGCCTGGGCTACAGAGTGAGTTCCAGGAAAGGTGCAAAGCTACACAGAGAAACCCTGTCTCAAAAAACCAAAAAAAAAAAAAAAAGAAGAAAAGAAAGAAAGAAAGAAAGAAAGAAAGAAAGAAAGAAAGAAAGAAAGAAAGAAAGAAAGAAAGAAAGAAAGAAAGAAAAGAAAGAAACAGATCGTCACAATGCATCCTCTTACCCAGTCCTCCTTACAAAGTATTTCCAGAGCCGTGCTGGCATTCAGGAAGGAGAGGGTCCTGTTTACACTTCAGGTATTCTGGGGCAAGGATTTGGCTATGGGACAGTCTTTTCTAGAAGTCAAAGGATTTCATTAAGATTATCTTTACATGAGTTTTGAGTGGACAGTAGAAAACTGACCCACAGAGTTTTCGTGTGTGTGTGTGTGTGTGTGTGTGTGCGCATGCGTGGGCCCCAGTGAGTGTGTGGAGGTCGAAGACAACTTTGCAAATTGTCCTTCTTTCCTTCCACCGTGGGTTCCTGGGGTCAAACAGAAGCTAACTCACCAGCCCTGGCCCCGAGCTTCTGTTGGCAGGGTTCTGTCCAGATATTGATAGCAAACCTCCTATGTATAAGATCCTGTGGTTTGTTCTGTACATGGTCCAGAAGAGCTTTGAAATTCAATTCGCTGGTGACTATGGGACCATGGTGCCAGTTTGTGGGCCTTTAAAACAAAGCCATTCCTGGAATGGCTATGGGTCAGAAGCGGTCTCTCTATATGATGAAGAGGACCCCTCTATCAGTCCTTAGTATTAACCCCAGTTACTGCTCTGGGCCAGTCCTCCTGGGGGGATCTGTTGTGGAGTTTTGTTCCAGGGTATTGTTGCTGGTTCCTGCCAGAGTTGTGAAAGAAGAGAAACAAATATTTCAGTCATTTATAATAGACACGGGCATGGTTTGGAACCATAGATTTCCCCCCTTGGAAAACAGGGCCTTCTATACCCTGGCTGTGTGCTCCCTCTGGGGCAGAAGCATGAAGGAGATTATCCCTTCTGCCCATCACTCGCTGGTGGCTAATTAGTACCACATGGCCAGAGTTCAGAGAGCAGAAACCTAACGCGACCGTTTTCCTTTTTGGTGCCACAAACTTTGATGGAAGACACTCTGCATGTCTCTAAGCCCCGCCATTTCATGTTTCCCTTGAAGAAATATCTGTCGTTAAACTCCTCGCCAAGACGGAGGCCACTCTTGCTGCTGGTGTTCTTGGTATGCTTTCTGTTCGTCTAGAACGTTCCTTAGATTGCCATCCACAGCTCTGTCGAATGTCCAGGCTGCCGCTCAGACAAAGAGAACAGTTCCCGGTATTTGCTACATCACGCATTGGAAAGATCTGGCATGTGGGTTCTCTAGAGGTCATGGAAAAGCATTGCTAGCAATGACGTCTGCATGTACCAGCGGCCTTTAGCAGAATGGCATGGGCACTCAGCAGTAATCAAAATGAACGAACGTAGTCTCGAACAAGCTGCTTGGACACAGCCTACAACTTTGAGAAGCTGATGACTGGGAATAAAACTATGAAGCCTCCAGTTGGCAGTGAAGTCCAAAGGTGGTACGGCTGGCCGTGTGTTCTCCTTCCCCCCAACAGGCAAGACGTAAAAGATAGTGGGCTGGAACTTTATACTGTTTTAAGAATTTAAAAAAAAAAAGTTCCACCAAGCAATCGTTTTTGAGGAAAACGAGCAAGAGGTTTTCTCAAAAGACATTTCCTTCAGCTGGAAAAGCTTTAGGCATCTGAATGTTTCATAGCTTTAACGCTCTCCATGGAACGCCTGTCGCGTCTGGAGATAGGGAGAGCAGTGACCTGTTCCTTGCAGTTGGGGCAGCGCTAACACTCGGTGATTCCCCCTCACTGTGGAATGCATGTGTTCTCGCATTTGATGCGTCTTCCCTGAGCCACACTGGCCTGGGTGAGTGACTGGCCAGCTAACAGCGCCCGCGGCCCCTTCCTGTTTTCATCAGACATCAGTTAATCAGTGACCAATGGAACAGCATAACCTGGGCTGTATATTTATTTCCAGCCCCCTGCTATGGCTCTCACCAGGTCTTCAGCCTTGTGCGAAATGATTGGAAGAATAATGGCCACCATTAAAGGGCTCTTGGCTCTTACACTCTGCACTTTACACATTTGAACAGGGTCCAGCTGAGGAAGCCGCAGTACCTCCTGTTTTGTGTTTGTGTGTGTGAGTGTGAGTGTGCGTGAAGAGGCTGTTGGACCTTCCAGGAGCTGGAGTTCCAAGTGCTTGTGAACTGCCTGTTACGGGTGCTGGGATCCGAACTCAGGTCCTCTGGAAGAACAGCTAGTGCTCTTAACCACTGAGCCATCGCTCCAGCTCCATTGGTGGGTTTTAAAGAAAATGACTTTACTTGGAGCTTTCATAAAGGTTCTCACCAAAATCGATCAAGAGGAGCAGACATCCTGAGTGCCTTCTGCCCCCACGTGGACGCCCTCCACTGTTGACGCCTCTGTCAGAGTGGTCCAGCCGACATGCTGACGCTGGCCATCACAGTCAACACCATGTGTAGATAACCAGTTTACATCCGAGAGACAGGGTTTTATAGTGTAGTCTAGGCTGGCCTGGAACGCTGTAGACCTGACTGGCCTTGAGCTTGTGGCAATTCTCCTGCCTCTGTCTCCTGAATGCTGTGGGGTCGTCTTGATGTTGTGTAATCTTGACTTTAGATTAATACATGATGGCACATATCCACCGTCATAGTGTCACACAGGACGATTTTGCCTCCCTAAAAATCCCCTGCGCTCCCCTTAGTCACCGCCCCCATCCCAGGAAACCACTGATCTTTCCCTGTTCCTATAGTTTTCCTTCACCAGAGTTTGTACACTTGTATCATACAGTGTCTTTAATACATTAGCTTCTTTCTTTTTGTAATGCGCATTAGGTTCCTCCACATTGCATGGTGGCACACCCCTTTAATTCCAGCACTGGAGAGGCAGAGGCAGGCGGATTTCCATGAGTTTGATGCCGGCCTACATAGAGAGTTCCAGCCAAGGCTGCATAGAGAAAACCTATCCCAAAACAAACAAACACAAAACAAAATAAAAAGATTCATCCATGTTTTCTTATAACTTTGATATTTCTTTCCTTTCTTCCTCTTCCTCCTTCTGTCTCGTGTATCCCAGAAAGGCTTCAGTTTGCTATGTGAGGATGACCTGAGATTACAGGCATGCGGTAACTACACACATGGCTTATGCAGACCTGGAGTCAAACCTAGGGCTTCGTGCATACCAGGAAAAGACTTTACCCACTGAGCTAAATCCCCAGGCCTTCATTTCTTTAGCACTAAATAATATTCTGCTATCTGGAGGTACCACAGTTTATTAGCCCCTTCACCTACTGAGGAAAGTCTTGATTGCTTTTCAGTCTTCGAAAGCATAACAGACACTATAAACATCCAACAACAACTCCTCAGGTGAACAGCAAGGAGTTGATTGCTGGATTGCATGGTAACCGTGTGATTGTTTTCTAAGAAGTTGCCAAGTTACCTTTCAGAGTGTCCATCACAGGGGCTGGAGAGGTGGCTCAGAGGTTGAGAGCACTGGCTGCTCTTCCAGAGGACCTGGGTTCAGTTCCTAGTACCCACATGGCATCTCACAACTGTCTATAAATCCAATTCCATGAGACCTGGCACCCTCACACAGATATACATGTAAGCAAAACACCAATGCACATAAAAAAGAAAAGAAAAGGACAGAGTGTCCATCACAGCCACACCCTCTTCCATGCCCACCAGCAATGGACAGAGTTTGTGTGACTCTGTAGCAGTGGTTCTCAACCTTCCTAACACTGTGTGTGACCCTTTGGGATACAGTTCCTCATGTCGTGGTGACCCCCCAACCATAAAATTATTTCATTGCTACTTCATAACTGTAATTTTGCTGTTATGAATCGAGATGTAAATATCTGATAAGCAAGATATCTGATATGAGACCCCAGGGGGTCGTAGCCCACAGGTTGAGAACCACTGGTCTACAGCCTCACCGTTATCTGATGTTGTCAATGTTCTGGACTTCAGCTGTCTCGCTGATGTATAGTGATCTCACTAGTTTGGAGTACATCTTCCCAGTGGCATGTTGTGAAGTATGTATATTCTTTGAGATGTTTTGTCAGCGTCACTGGCCCATTTTTTATTCTTTTAATATGATCTTTATCAAAGGATCCTCATTTTATGCTTGAGACTGTGACCCACTCTGAGTTCATTTTTATAATTTTGGCGTTTATATTTATTTTTATTCTATGTGCATGAGTCTTTACCTGCATGTCTTTCCAGCAAATGCTTCTAGAACAAGCTGATATCCACTTGCAAAGAGTAATTTTTAAAATGAGTGTTGTAGGGGCTGGAGAGATAGATGGTCCAGCTGTTAAGAGACCTTGGGTTTTATTCCCAGCACCCACATGGCAGCTCACAACCATTCCTAACTCCAGTCTGGGGATCCAATGCCCTCTTCTGGTCTCCTTCAGTACTGTATGCATGTGGTACACAGACATACATGCAGGCAAAATACCATCCACATAAAATAGAAACAAAAAACTTGGGTGGGAAATAGGGATCATGACGGCCTGGGTGTGGCCATAGCTTGCTTATGTGAAAAAAGATCACGCTTTAAAAGAACTGTGTTCAGAACCCTGAAGACAGAATACCTGGGCAGGAGGGAGGTCAGGACAGGCAGATGGTACGGAGATGTAAGGAAGACTTTCTGACACTGAGAGTTGTCCGCAGGTGGCATGAGCTGCCTTGAGAGATGGAGATCCCAAGTGTGCAGGCATCCGGGACGAGGCAGGTGCTCACTGGATGCGGCTGGATGCTCCTGTGGCACCTAGCCCCTGTCTGATGCTGAGATTTTCCTGGTAAAGGCTCCCGTCCTTGTGGCTACCTTCTCGGGCCCATTTCATTGCAACCCAACAAGATAAATTCCACTACAAATTCTATTTGTGGTATGCCAGTATATCAAAGTCAGTTGCTTATGCTTTCTAAATATCTTTTATATATTGAATTTCATGTCCGAGAATGGACATTATCAAATCAAGCTCCAGGTCCAGGTCTGGTTTCTAGTGAAGCCTCTGACTTTCGTTTTCGCCTCAGCATCCATTCCAGCTTCCCTGAGACTTAAATGTGCAGGGCTACCAACGGGAAGCCTGCTGACCAGGTTCAGGTCAGATGCGCAGGTTCATCAATTTTTGCTGCCATCACTTAATAAGGGAAGGCAGAGGCAGGCGGATCTCTGAGTTGAGTCCAGCCTGGTCTACAGAGCGAGATCCAGGACAGCCAGGGCTACACAGAGATTCCCTGTGTGAAAAACAAACTAACTGGCCCGTATGGCTGGAGCTACCCTCTTCATACACAACCACCACGCCCACCAGCTAGAGGCTGGTTCTCGTCACCTGCCTGCTTTGCTGGGGCCCCAGTGACAGAGCTTGGTTCTAGCCATGAGCCTTTAACACCCTGCCGGGTCTGACAGAAGGTCCCATGTTGCCTTTTTTTCTGGGTCGTGGTTTCTCCCAACATGTGTGGATGACCGCAACGGTAATGGCCTCCCCTGGGTGACACAGGTGTGTCAGGGCCAGATTTTGGTTTGGGAGAGACAGGAAACTTGAATCCATTCCTGTGCTTGGGAAGGTCCTTCCTTCCCTGAGAGTCTCGGTTCCCTCATCTACGACAAGAGACCACGCTGAGGTGTCTGCGATATCCCGGGGAGGTTTCACAGTTTCGAGTGTCCAAGGCAAACAAGAATAGGGAGCTCAAGAAAGAAATGCCTCCAGTCTTGGCGTGGGAACGTTACAGCAGGTTTCTCCTTCATTTTTGTTTCTCCCCCACCCCACCCTGCCTACCTTCTCTCTGAGATGTGGCACAGGCTGTCTGGTAAGCAGGACAGAGGGCTGGACCAACCTGCTTTGTGTGAGTGCCTGGGAGACGGAAGGCCTGCCCTGTACCAGCACTCCATGCTCACCGAGACCCTCAACGAATCAGCTTAGTTTGTAGCTGCACATTAAAAAACAACAACAACAACAACAACAACAACAACAACAACAACAAAACAAAACCAGAACTCTCATTTTCCCCTTCCGGGCAGAATTTAGAACGTAACCCCAGGACTGCGAAGGACCATTATGAGGTGTGCATGCTGTGCCGTGTCGGGCGAACTGCTAAGGACCTTGAGTCCCGAAATGTGTTTGTGCAGAGTTGAACGCATCATACGCACTTTTCAAACCGCCTCGGCGGGTGTCTTCTCCAGAAACACCTTTGCCTATGTGTTGAGGTTGCTGGACAGTGGGTAGAGAGGATGACCCTGGTTCCCTGTTAGGGGAGGAGCAACGGCAGGACAAGGCTGAGGCATCGTCTGATGCTGTTCAGGCTTCTGCTGTAGGGGTTGTGGGGGCGTGGCAGGGGGCGCTTGGCGGGCGGAGTCAAGGGGCAGGGCGGAAAGTCACTCACACCATGCAGACGGCGCTCACGTAGAGGATTTTATTAAGGGAAGGGAAGAAGGGACGCAGACTGCGCCTCTGGAAATAAGAGAGGAAGAGAGAAGAGGAGACGGGGAGGGGGGAAGAGGGGCGGTTCAGACGCGGGGAGAGGAAGATGGAGAGAAAGATGGGCGGGGCCCACAATTAAAGGGGGCTTGGTGCATGCACAAACAGGCTATGCAAACGGGGCTACGTGGGATGACGTCGTCAGAACCCTGAGCGGCCGAAGTACTTATTGCCTGCTTCCTGGCACGGTCCCGAGGGGCTGGCTAGGCGATGTCTAACCGCTAACACCAAGCCCAAGAAGGGGGTCACTCACTGCAGCCCGGCAGGCAGGTCGTAAGGAAGGGCTTCTCAGGAATCGTGCCTCTTCCTTTGTGGTACCCAGATAAAGAATTGCTAATTTCAGGGTTCGTTTGTTTCGGTGATTTACAGTGGCATCATGGATGGGAATGCAGTGGTCCTTCCCTGTGTCCCCTGCTCTGACAGAACTGCTTTGTGTAAGGTGTCTGTCTTTTGGCCGACACTGGAGAGCCTCCTGCTGAGTGTTCACATTTGAATGTGAAAGGTCCCCACAGGCTCCTGCCTTTGAGTACTTGGCCCTTCGCAGGTGGTACTGGGTTGAGAGGCCTTGGAACCTTTCAGACCGAGGCCCACTGGTGGGTATAGGCCACTGGAGGCAGACCTGGAAGATTGTGGCCCAGCTTCCCTTCGGGCCAGCCTCTGCGTCTTAGCCAACACCACGGGGAAGCTGTGGCTATAAGCACCCTCAACCACAGACTGACTCCAGTCTGTGTGCCCGCCGCCGCCGCTGTGATGGATTCAGTGTCCTGAAATACAGCCACACTGAATTCTTCCTTCCTTAACTTACTGTTATCTTGCTGTAGCAACAAGAAGACTAACTAAGGCACTGAGCCAGCCTCGGTGACATTTCTGTAATCCCTCTTAAATCTGGATGCTGATCCTCTGGGTAACCAGGGGCTACCAATGTGCACACGTGTGTGATGCACACCTCTTGCCCAGAGTGCACAAGCTCCATTCATCTAAATGAAGACAGAAAGGCCTTCATTGTTCTCCTAAAGACTCAGGGACGCCAGGGGACCCGAGGACACAGTTGTCTATGATGGCTTTGGCACAGGGGCCCATCCCATTGTTGATGAGTGCCCTGGAAAGAATGTGCACTGGGTGGGGTTGGAGAGAGGGGCTGTGAGGACCCAGGGGGTGAGCAGGAGTCATTCCAGCTCAGAAAACAGGGTCCCCAGCTTTCTTTCCAGATAAGCCGTATGGGGAAGTCGTCTACAAACCGCAGGATTCACCTGTTTTCAATCGAGACTTCAGTGGGCTTCAGTGTATTGACAGAATATACCATACTCCACCACCTCAGAAGGAAAGCTGGACCCTGTGGACCCACTCCATACCCCCAACCCATGCCTCTTCTGTCCTAAGCAAGCATTGATCTACTTTCTGCAGGGTAGATCTGCCTCTTCCGGATTTTTTACAAGAGTCTAGCTGTGTCTGGCTTCTTTCACACAGTGTGTTTTTGAGGTTCTTCTACTTTGCATCACCCTCATTTTTTTTTATAGCTGACTGAATCATCTTGCATGGTGTGGATAGATAGACCACACTTCAGTGACCCACTTATTAGCTGATAGATATTTGTGTCGTTTCTGCTCCCTGACTTCTTGTCGTTGTTTGTCTTTTGTTTTAATTTTTTGAGACAGGGTCTCCCTTCATAGCCTTGGCTATCCTAGAACTAACTGTGTAGATCAGGCTAGCCTTGAACTCACAGGGATCCAACTGCCTCTGCCTCCTCAGTGCTGGGACTAAAGACATGCACTACCACTGCCTGGCATGTGGCTGTTTTTAATAACCCTTCAATAAACACTGTATAGAAGCTGTTGTTTGGATACAAACGCCCATTGTCTTGAGTGTGCATCTGTCGGCAGAATTTCTGAGTGGTGAGGCCGCTAGTTCTGTGTTGACACTTTGGGGGAAGTAACCATTGTTTTGGTTTGGTTTTTAATGTAGTTTTGCCTTTTCTCATCCCAGCTGCAGCTACTGCCTACTCTTGTCAACTCTTGCTACTATGTCCCTTTTATTTAGCCATTTTGGCGGCTGTGAAGTGGTCACTCACCACTTTGATGAGTATTTTCCCGATGGCTCCTGACCTCAGGAAACTTGTCATGTGTTTACCGAATCCTTTGTATCTCGTCTTGGGAGAAATATCCATTCAAGTCTTTTTGAATTATTTTTTTAAAAAATGTTATTTTTATTATTGCTTTTAACTTATGTATACATGAGCGTCTATGTGGGTGCTGGCAGAGGCCAGGAGAGGGCGTCGGATTCCCTGGAGCTGTAGTTACATGAGACTGTGAGCCACCTGATGTGGGTGCTGAGAACCAAACTTGAGTCTTTGGCAAGGACGGTCAATACTCTAAACTGCTGAGCCATCTCTCTGGCCCTGCCCTCTTGCCCTCTTAAGTGGAGGTATTTGTCTTTCTTATTGAGTTGTAAAAGGTCTTACATTTATTATTATTTTATGTAATGTTATAAATGTTTCATATATTCTTATCTAGATGTGTATGTATTATAAATATGTGTTATATACTGCTTAAAATGTATTCAGGATTAAATATAAGTGTATTTTGTATGTTTTAGATGCAAGCGCCTTAGCAGATACACGTATTTTCACCCATTTTCCGGGAGGGGTTTGTATTTTCACTCTCTGGACAGTCTTCCTTGAAGACGGAAAGTTCTCAGTTTTGGAGAAATGTACTTGTCAGCCTTTCCCCTCGCTGTTCATTCTTACAAGCTGGTTGTAATGTGTCATGATTTTGTTGAGGTTTGTTTTGATCGTACATTGTACTCATTTGATAGTTTTCTTGTGAAGGTTTCAGTCTGGGCTTCATTAGAACAGTGACCTCATAGAATGAGTTAGAAAGTTTTCATTGTTCTCATTTTTTTTGGGAAAAGTTTATGATGAATTGGTAATCTTAAGTTTGGTAGAATTCATTTGCCATCTGAGTCTTGGCGTTTCCTTGTGAGCAGGTAGATCTGTTTTGTTTCCTAATAACTGATTCAATCTCTTGTTGTAGGTCTGTTTGGGCCATCTACCTCTTGGTTTTTCCAGTAGTTTGTGCCTCTCTAGAAATCTGTCCATTTTATCTGTCATCTAGGTAATGGTGTATGACCGTATTCCTTCATAATGCCTATACTTCTATGAGGCCTGTTGTAATGTCTCACATCTGTCTGTACTTCCATTACGTCTATTCTAGTGTCTCACATCTGTCTATACTTCCACGAGATCTGTTGTAATGTCTCACATCTGTCTATACTTCCATGAGGTCTGTTCTAGTGTCTCACATCTGTCTATACTTCCATGAGGTCTGTTCTAATGTCTCACATCTGCCTATACTTCCATAAGGTCTGTTGTAATGTCTAACATCTGTCTGTACTTCCATGAGTTCTGCTCTAATGTCTCACATCTGCCTGTACTTCCGTGAGGTCTGTTCTAATGTCTCACATCTGTCTATACTTCCATGAGGTCTGTTCTAATGTCTCACATCTGTCTATACTTCCATGAGGTCTGCTCTAGTGTCTCACATCTGTCTGTACTTCCGTGAGGTCTGTTCTAGTGTCTCACATCTGTCTATACTTCCATGAGGTCTGTTCTAATGTCTCACATCTGTCTATATTTCTATGAGGTCTGATCTAATGTCTCACATCTGTCTGTACTTCCGTGAGTTCTATTCTAATGTCTCACATCTGTCTGTACTTCCATGAGGTCTGTTCTAATGTCTCACATCTGTCTATACTTCCATGAGGCCTGTTCTAATGTCTCACATCTGTCTATACTTCCATGAGGTCTGTTCTAGTGTCTCACATCTGTCTATACTTCCATGAGTTTTATTCTAGTGTCTCACATCTGTCTAAACTTCCATGAGTTTTATTCTAATGTCTCACATCTGTCTATACTTCCATGAGGTCTGTTCTAGTGTCTCACATCTGTCTGTACTTCCATGAGGTCTGTTCTAATGTCTCACATCTGTCTGTACTTCCATGAGGTCTGTTCTAATGTCTCACATCTGTCTGTACTTCCGTGAGGTCTGTTCTAATGTCTCACTTCTGTTTATAGCAGTTTGAGTCTATTCTTTTCTCCTTGGATTATTGGGTAAGTTTTTGTCACATTGTGTTCACCCTTTCAAAGGCTCAGTCATCAGCTTAGCTGTCACTTTCCCTCTAAACAGGTGTTAGCTCATCCTCTGAGTGTGATGCCTTGTATTGTCCTGTTCATTCCATAGCATTTTCTGATCCCTCTTTGAGTTCTTCTGTGACCAACTTGTTGTTTAAGAATGTGTCATCTGATTTCTAGTTTTTCCAGTCTTCCCAATTTCTGTTACTGAATTCTAAATAACACACTCTACATTCATTCTATTCTTTTGACTTTATTAAGCTTTGTTTTATGGTCAAGCATATGCTCTGTCATTGAAATTCTCTGTGTGCACTTAATAAGCATGTACAGCCTGCTTGGATGAGTGGGCTGTTCTATGCATGTGTCAGTGTACTCGGTTACTAGTATTGCTCAAGTATTCCCTTCCTGTTTGATCTTCTGTCCAGTTATTCCATCTTCACTGAAAGGAATATGGGACTGGAGAGAGGGCTCTTGCAGAAGACCTGGGTTCAATCCTTAGCACTCACATGGTAAACTGCCTACAACTGCCTGTAACTCCAGTTCCAGAGGATCCGATGCCCTCTTCTGGCCTCCTCTGGTGCATATGAACTCACAGAAGCACATAGAGACACATGAAATTCACTAACTTTTTTAAAAAAGTAGAAAACTAGCCAGGCAATGGTGGTGCACACCTTTAATCCCAGCACTCGGGAGGCAGAGGCAGGCAGATCTCTGAGTTCAAGGCCAGCCTGACCTGTAGAGTGAGTTCCAGGACAGCCAGGGCTACACAGAGAAACCCTATATTGGGTGGAGGCGGGTGGTAGGAGGCTGAAGTATTCGTGTTGTTGTTTTACTACATTTTTCCCTCCCATTCTGTCGGGTTTTGCTTCTTGTGTTGTGTGTTGTTAGATGCGTACACGTTTATCATTGTTATGTCTTCCTGATAGATTGGTCCTCTTACTGTGATTAAGTATTCTCTATCTCTAGCAACATTTACTGCTTTAAAGTCTATTTGGGGCTGGATACACGGTTTAGGACCTAAGAGTATTTGTTCCAAAGGATCAGAGTTCGGTTCCCAGCACCCATGTTGAGTGCCTACACTACCTGTGACTTCAGCTCCACAGGGAATCCAACACCTGCTCCTAGCCTTTGCAGACACCTGTGGCAGACACAGGTGGTCTACACACACACACACACACACACATACACACACACCAGGTAAATCTTTTTAAAGGTCTATTTTGTCTGATGTCACAGGCACTCAAATCACGTGATAGCTGAAAAGCTGAACTAACAAACCCTTGGCGGACAGTGTGAGTCTGTGAAGAATTTGCATCTTTTCTTTGGCTTGCATATATTTCAAAGAAAAAAAAATTTTTTAACCAGTCAGCAAACCATCATCAGTGTTAGATCTAATCCACAGCCTGAAAACCTGCGGAGAGTCCCGTGCCCAGATGTAGACGTCTTCGTGGGATTGGTTAGTGCTTATCCTCTCCACTTCTTCAATCAAGTGAAAACCACACCCTCCTTTTTAATCCCTCAGAGTCCCCAGGACCAGGACTTTGCAGAAAATAAAAATGAAGGGAAAGATAACCAGGAAAAAGTCTATATACATCTTTAAAATGTGTGTGCGTGGGCTGGAGACATGGCTCAGTGGTTAAGAGCACTGACTGCTCTTCCAGAGGACCCAGGTTCAATGTCCAGCACCCACCTGGCAGCTCACAACTGTCTGTAATTCCAGTTCCAGGGGACCTGACACCCAATGGCAAAACACCAATGCATGTAAAAATATAAAAATCTTGTTTAAAAAATGTGTGTGTGCTAGGAAGCAGGATGCTTACTTTTGAACCTGCTTTCAAATAAAAGAGAAGAGGGCTTTTAAAAATTGAGGAGGGGGTCACTTTCTTGCATCAGTGTGGGTTAGAACTGGAGTCAGAATGACATTCTCCACACTGTGTGCGTTGACGTGCCATCGTGGTTACAGGTCCCCAAAGGAGAAACAGCCATTAAAAACCGACACAGTTCTTCTACTCTTAGCAAGGGTCTCTGATCTCTCCCTGCCCACTTGCACTGAAGCGTGACAGCCCAGATTCCCCCTGGGTGGGAAGACCGCCGTACGCCCTGCCAGGTTCCTGCCACTGCCGTGAGCCCTAAAGATTCAGGAGGTGAGGACAGCATGACTTGCACCTAGACGTGCGATGCGTTATCTTGAGTCCCCGGTGACAGTGTGTGAGTGGCCTGAGCACTGGCCTCTTCTCACTCTTTCAACAAGCAGCCACTTTGATTGCAGGAACCCACTCTGGCTGGGTGTAGTAGTCATTTTTAATTTTATAACAAAGACAAATACATCCTATGGGAGTAGGAAGTGGTTTTACTGGTGATATTAATGGAACTGTGACCTCTCCCATACCTATGGTCCTACAAAACAAAATATGTTTGTACTATGTCAGGCAAGTTCATTCTGTGCTCTTCCTTGAAGCAAGCTGCAAAGGAAATGTACTTTTAATAAGCCCAGAGAGTAGAATGGTGTGTGTGTGTGTGTGTGTGTGTGTGTGTGTGTGTGTGTGTGTGTGTGTGTGTGTGTGTACAGGCATAGGGTCATTTGCAACTGTGGACTTCTAGTGCTGCTATTGGCTGACATACAAACAATATGTTTTTAGTTGTTTGGACGGACGTCTTTGAGTTTCAGCGGGCCGTATGCTGACACTGAGGCAGGCCTTTGGGAGGCAATAGCTGGGTGAAATCTAAGCGTTTGGGGGAGTCCACAGAAGCAAAGGGACAAAGGGACTCGGAGGCAAAGATGATCCCATTTGAAATTGCTGTTTCTTTAGCTGAGAGCTGATGACACCGTGTTTACGATTTCCTCTAGAAACTTCTGATGCCAGTGTTCTTTGTTGGAAATGGTTGTCTGAGAAGAAAGTAAATGAATATGAAGGATTTATAGTTCAGTTAAAGGAATTAAGCTGTTTCCTGTTGTTTCTGTTTACCCTTGGGACATTCTGTCTGTCTGTCTGTCTGTCTATCATCTCTCTCTATTGTAGAGAGACTTGCAGGAGGAAGAGAGAGCACCTGGGTGTCTGCCTTGGCAGCCTCATCTAGGGGGGAGGATGTGGTTCTGACCAGCACCCCATCTCCACATCACTTGTTTTCTCCCTTTGCTCACCCACCGAGAATTCCTAATCAACAAAACAGCTCTATTATAAACGGTGGCAGTCGAAATGAACGCTGATCAATGACAAGTGGGTTGTTTCCCTCAAGTGCAGATGGATAGTGCTTTCTAACTTGAGTTTTAACTTGAATTGTTATTATTAAATGATATATGATTATTCTAGAGGAACCAACAGAGAAAATTACCCAGCTGGGCATGAGAACTCTGTGTGAGTTCAAGGCCAACCTAATCTATAGAGTCAGTTTCAGGCCAGCCAGAGCTACATAGTAAGACCTTTCCTCAAAAAACAAAACAAAACAAAACAAAAAAAAAGAAGGAAAAAATAAAAAGGAAAAGAGAGGAGGAGAGAATAACTCATAAAACTAACATCCAAAGATAACTAACTTTTCCCCCTCATACTTCCTATACCCCTGGCCCCAATTCCTTAAAAAAAAAAAAAAAAAAGGTACCTAGCCAAGTAGCCAAGGCTGGCCATCTGTCCTGCTTCCTTGACTAACCTTCTGGGATTATGGGTGTGGATCCAGTGTTTTCTGTTTTCTCTGCCACTGCAAGTCTGAAATCAAGGTGTTTCCAGGGCCAGCCCCCACCGTACCTGTTAGGAATCTGCGTCTTCACCTCCCATCTCCTTAGTCTGGCTTCCCAGCATCCTTTGACTGGCAGACATCACATCAACCTCTGCTTCTGTTCTTCTTATGATAGGCTGGGGGCCCACTCTCCTTAGCTTAAGTAACTCCATTCACTCAACTCTCTTTCCATGTAGGCCCCATTCAGAAGTACCAAGTGCTCAGGACCTCACCAGCCTCACTCACACAGCCACCGTGCAGCCACTGTGGGGGTTTGGCAACCCTTGCCTGCTGATAACTCTTGTTTCACTAATAGTCATCCTGTGTCAGCATCTAGGTTCGAGGGAGGACCAGCCAGCGGGTCCGGGCCTTCTGGTTTTTTCATTCAGGGCTCTTGGTCCCTAAAGTTTGGAACCAAGTCAGAGAAGTGAGAACCCAAAGAAGGGATCATTGTTTAAGGATGTCCATGGATTCCTGCAGACAAGAGCAGGGTGGACAGTGAGAACGTTTCTAGAAATAGCTGGTGTTCGTTCTGGTTCCTGGGAGGAAGGACAAGGAAGTCCAGCAGGTAGTTAGATTCCTCCTTGCCTCTGAGAGACAATGCCACACTTTCCAAAGAGGTGTTCCGGGGATGATGCGAAGGCAGCTCTCAGCAAGCGGATAAGCCTTGCGCGGTGAAGAGATGCGCCTAACCGGATGGAACGTGTGCATTTCCTGGAACACGTGCATTTCCCGGCCTGCTTCCCCACTCATCCCGAGTTACCAGGCAAGGACTAGAAAGCCTTCAGGTGGTGCCTCTGCCATTCAAATGATAATCCCTCCGGTTTGCTTACTTCTGCCTTGCCCCATCTCTCCCAAGTGGTAGCACCTGTGTGTTCCCAGTGGCCACAGAGGCCCTGGGGGGTGCTTCCTGGGCCACTTAACATAGCCGGAGTTTATGCAGAACCTCTGCCCCCCCCCCCTACTGCACTCCCAAAGCTTTTGCACGTGGTGGTTCCCTGTAACTGCATATTAGGGTGTCAGGGTAATCCCACTGAAGAACTGAAGCAGAAGCTGGGTTCCTTTGGGAGACAGACAGACACGCAGAAGGCTGGATTCAGGGACAAAGCACAAGCTGTTTGCTGTGCCGTGAGGGACTGGCGTGAGGGACTGGCGTGGCTGCCGCAGAGCCCCAGGGACAGTCCCGTCTACACTGTAGACGTACATTTTCAATCATTTCTCTGTTTTCCCCTCCTCAGATGCAGGGAGTCCTTTCATAGAGACGCACAGCGACATACCTGAAGTTGTGTACATGACGGAAGGTCAAGAACTCATCATCCCCTGCCGGGTGACGTCACCCAACGTCACAGTCACTCTGAAAAAGGTAAAGCTCAATGCTACTCCCATCACGGTTTTCCTTCAAAAGTGTTACAACATGCAGGGCGGTGGTGGTGCATGCCTTTAATCCCAGCACTCGAGAGGCAGAGGCAGGCAGATCTCTGTGAGTTCAAGGCCAGCATGGTCTACAGAGCGAGTTCCAGGAAAGGCGCAAAGCTACACGGAGAAACCCCGTCTCGAAAAAAAAAAAACCAAAAAAAAAAAAAAAAAAAAAAAGTATTATGACATTTTTAAGCCTCTGGAATAATTTTCTCACAGATATCTGGACTTCTCCTTATAGAAGAATCTTAGGACATTATCATTTGGCTCTTAAACAGCCTGAATCTTAAAACAGCCCTGTAAGAAGAACAGAAGCAGAGGCTGACATGATATGGACAGGAAACACTAGTAGGGTGGTGTGTATTTAAGGAGAGTCAAATGATAATGTCCTAAGCATAAATCTAAATAATAAAAGAACCAAACCCATGACAAGTTTTGGTATACTGTCAGTCACATATCCAAAAGCGAGGGTCAGTTGTGTCGCTTATGTGGATGAGCTGGTGTCTGGGTAGGGTATCCATAGCTAGAGTTGGGGCCATCAGCAGGGCCACAGGATCTCCTATTTGGGAATCACACAAAAGGAACCAGCCTTAGGGTCTGAGTTTGTCCTGTCCTAGAGACAAAGGCCTAAGTCGTGGGTGGTACCCAGACTTCACATCTTAGAAAAAAGGAGGGAAAGAAATCCATCCATGAGAGTCCTCCTCAAATTCTTAAGTTGTATATCTGGAAAAGGAAGAGGTTTCCAATCAAGCCCAGAGAAGAGAGAACGAATATGTCAGACCATCCAAAGAGCCGGAAGGATGTTCAAAAGGATGTACTGTTCAAAAGCTTTCCCAAGAGAACTTTAGAGGGTAAGGACCCCAACCCAGCCCCGACCCCACCCAGCACCTAGCCAGTCCACACAGGTGGATATCAGGGGCTGGAGAGATGGCTCAGTGGTTAAGAGCACTGGCTGCTCTTCCAGAAGACCTGGCTTTAATTCCCAGCACCACATGGCAGCTCACAACTGTCTGTAACTCCAGTTCCAAGGGATCCAGCACCCTCATACACATGTGGGCAAAACACCCAAAGCACATAAAATACAAATAAATAAATTATTTTTAAAAAACAAAAAAGTGGGTATCAGGCAAGCTTTGGGCAGTGACTGTAGTTGGGAAGCCAGAAGTGTCCCTCAGGGACAGGTTTGAGTCCCCATCCCATCTGTGTCCTGTTGCCAGTAGGTGTCAGGGCTGGAGTCAGTAGGGGGAGTCTTACTCAACTGCTCAAGAAAATACCTTGGGCCGGGCGGTGGTGGCGCACGCCTTTAATCCCAGCACTCGGGAGGCAGAGGCAGGCAGATCTCTGTGAGTTTGAGGCCAGCCTGGTCTACAGAACAAGTTCCAGGAAAGGCACAAAGCTACACAGAGAAACCCTGTCTCGAAAAAACACACAAAAAAAAAAAAGAAAGAAAGAAAGAAAGAAAGAGAGAGAGAGAGAAAAGAGAGAGAAAGAAAGAAAGAAAGAAAGAAAGAAAGAAAGAAAGAAAGAAAGAAAGAAAGAAAGAAAGAAAGAAAGAAGGAGGGAGGGAGGGAGGGAGGGAGGGAGGGAGGGAGGAAGGAAGGAAGGAAGGAAGGAAGGAAGGAAGGAAGGAAGGAAGGAAGGAAGGAAGGAAGAAAATACCTTGGTTCCAGTGCAGGGGACTCCTGGCCACAGTGGGCTCTGGTGATGATCCTTGTGACTTCTCAGTCAGTGTCCCGCACCGTCCATGAATGGCTCCGTGCAGCGGTTTGCACTGCAGGGGGAAGCCATGTTTTCTCCTGTTGTGTTGACACATCCCTACCAGGACTCTTGTTAAGCGTGTTTCTTCCTTTCCAGTTTCCATCGGATACTTTGACCGCTGATGGAGAAAGAATTACATGGGACAGTAGGAAAGGCTTTATAATAGCAATGCCACTTACAGGGAAATAGGGACTCCTGAACTGCGAGGCCACAGTCAACGGGCACCTGTACCAGACAAACTATTTGACCTATCGGCAAAGTAAGTACTGTCCCCACGAGTGTGGACCCCGGGCACAGTCCTTCGCCTCCCTCTGACCTGTGAAATCTTCATTTTTTTTTAACATTTTTTTTTTCATCTTATACTTGCAGCCAATACGATCCTAGATGTCCGCATAAGGCCTCCAAGCCCAGTGAGATTGCTGCACGGTCAAACTCTTACCCTCAACTGCACCGCGACCACCGACCTGAACACGAGGGTGCAGATGAGCTGGAATTACCCTGGTAAAGTGAGTGCCGCTTTTCCAATTCTTCCTCCGCAGGGCACTGTTTGCGTCTGCTTTGAGCGAGTGAAACCCCACTGGGTTTTGAAGTGGGAAAAATGAGAAAATCCTGCTCCCAGGGCGGTGTGGGTGGACAGGAAAGCGGCAGGTTTGAACGGGTGCCTCCCTAGCCTGGCGGTCCCCTGGCTGTGATAGTGCAGATCCGGGCTTTGATGTCTGGGCCTTGTTTTGAAGGGTAAAGGCTGCTCTTTCCACTGGTGAGTCTGGAAGGCAAGCGGGCTGGTCCGTTCCTGCATTAGGACTGCAAGAAGGGGGGATTTATCACTCAATGCAGGCAAGGACTATCTTCTGTCATAACAACTCTTCAGGAGATTGTCCTTGTCAGTGCATTCATAGAAGGTTCTGGCAGACAGTCAGGCACCTGATTACGGTGTGTTTGGTAAAGATACTTCAAGCCAGCCAGCCAATGCGGCACTCCTTAACTGTCAAAGGGGCCATTCTGTCCTTCAAGAGTGAAAATGAGGGGTTTGGAGGCAGAGCTGGTTTCCTTGTTCAGGTGAAGCATCCTTGCAAGCGCCGGTTACTTATTGAAACACACGGATGGGAAAACAGCGATAAGCTGGGAAGAAAACGCTGGCAGGAGGCCCGCTCCCATTTCTCATGTGCCAGGGTGATTTATGTTGCACATCCCAAGGACAGGCGTTTGTTATGTCATTCAGACTGCCAATCAAAATTAATTTATGATTAAATCGTGAACAAAAGATTAATGCTTCAGCTCCAAATTGTTTTCATCAACTCTCTTTTTTTTTTTTTTTTTTTTTTTTTTTTTTTTTTTTTTTTTGGTTTTTCGAGACAGGGTTTCTCTGTGTAGCTTTGCGCCTTTCCTGGAACTCAATTGGTAGCCAGGCTGGCCTCGAACTCACAGAGATTCGCCTGCCTCTGCCTCCCGAGTGCTGGGATTAAAGGCGTGCGCCACCACCGCCCGGCAACATGGTGGCTTTTTAAGAGAACATTCTAAAGAATTATTTTTCGCTTAGTGCATGTGTGCGTGACTGCATGTCGGTATGTGCTGGTGCCTGTGGCTCTGGTCTTGGATGTCCTGGAGGCACAGACAGTTGTGAGCTACCTGACCTGAGTTCTGGGAACTGAGCTTAGGTCTAGAAGACCAAGTGTTCTTAACCATTGAGCCATTCTC